>NC_134496.1:54502479-54802479 GCF_040206685.1 Ascaphus truei | reverse complement strand
TTGGTTACCGTATGGACTGGTGCTCTGTTAATCATAAATTAGGCAATATCCATATTGCGCATTAGGTATCGTACACAACTTAGTCTTACAGCTATGTGAGCTCAGTATAAATATCTCCGCACTGTGTGTGCATCTCGTAATATCTAATGAATAACACATGGTAGATATCACCCAGCAAAAACTTACAATTACATTGCCATTTTGGCCTTCCCATCCCATAAAAGTGAATATGCTGACACATAAAGCAATATATAGTAGTATTGTGTTCTGCCACCACCTAAAGCCCATCCTAAGCCTCATACTGTAATGGGGCACCTCCATATAACAGATATTCCCACTGCCTGCACTAGTGGAGAAACCCCATGGGAAGGACTCTTAATAGAAAGTAGATGGCAGTTCCAAGCCAACCAATAAATGTTATGTTATTAGTAAACGCGCATATGGAGTTTGTATTCAGTCAAATAACAGTAAAGACAAATCACCAGGAACAAGTATTTAACGTGATACAGGCCGTGACTGCAGCAGCTAAAAAACAATTCCATCTCAATTGTTATAACGGGGGGGAGAGGAGGTAGGAGATATGATGCCTTTTATTGGACCAACAAGTAGTTGATATGTTTCACCAGCTCTTGTGCAAGTGCATTTTTAATTGATTTATATCGTCGTTTGATGCAAATGTTGTCAACAGTTTGGTGCTGTGATGGAAAAATGGGTGGGTGAAACGGTCCTCACGTGCTGTTAATGTCTATGCGGTTCCCTACAAGGATTATAATATCGTATCTCCTTACCATGTACCATTTTACTGTAGGAGTTACATTCGCAGGAAAATATCCTTCAGTATCCGGACACGGCAGCTTCCCGATGTGCTGCAAAGGAAACTCAACGACGTCAGATTTCTCAGCTTGGCTCACGCAAGAACCTGGATCTTTCTGGAGGACCTCCCAAGGAAACGCAATCCTGCTGCAATACGTGGTGTTCCTAAGCAAAACATTTGTACGAGATGGTTCAGAATCACAATACTTTATACCAGAACCTCAGCGATTCCAGTTCAAATCTTGGGTTTCAGGCATGTACTCATCCCATTTTTTCTAACTGTGCATGTGGATAGCACTACAAGAAGTCACCCGATTGCTGCATCTCCAGACAGGAGACCCCCAATATGGCAGGCTGGTCCACCCCCTACCAGGCCAATTAACTGATTAGTAACCTTTCTGGGCTAACAAGTCACGAGTACACGTTAATGCAAAATAAGTTGTTTTTCTCTTACGCCGTATAGAGAGTTCCATCTGTCAGTCATTTTATCATAGTTATTTACAAAATTATCTCCGCAGAACAGGACTGGAATTACTGGGCTATTTTAAAGGCACAGACGGGATGAGACCTCGGGCTTTAACGAAGCAGGAGGGTTAAAGAATAAGGCAAACTTGTTTAAAATTTTAATTTAAAAAAATTATTTCTTGCATTTTAATATTTTCGCTGTAATTGGTTCAGGTTTCAGTTTCAAATTTGTAGGCATTTATATCCAGAATTCAGACCCATCACAAAACTAAGTTTCTGAATCATCTAAAGTTTCAGTCAATAGTATAATAATAAAATATTTCTGTTTGAGCATTTTATCTTGTATGCTAATGGGAACGTTTAGCATGTTTAAAGCAGTCTCAAAGCCTGTTAATTATTAGGTTGCAGAGGGAGCCAAAATAAAATGCTCCTAAAGCAACATTAGCAAATTCATCTCTTGCCATCTACTATTGTAGGTAGAGTGGATCAGGCAGGCAATACAGACACGGTGAAGATCTCAGCTACCTTAGGCCGTGGTTATAGTTTATAGATTATAGTGCCTGCTGCAGGGCGCGCGTGCGACCGCTTGACGTCACTCACGCTGTGCGCGCGTGCAAAATCTGCACTGTAGGCAGGAGGCATTGGGAGGCGTGGCAGAGGTGTGGCGTCACGAGCAGTTCGCCCTTTTTGGCTGAGCCTCAGGATTTGCCTCCTCCGTCGCGCTTCCATGTGGTCGCGCGCACTATGTGCGCCTCCATGTACTTGTTCTGGCAGCGCGCGCCATCGGAGGCACTATAAACACGTCCTTAGATCCTGTTTTCTCTAGGAATCGGTATTGGACAATGGGAGTAGCCATGTCCAGCATCGCTGCACACCGACCCATCTTCATTTTCAGGATGGGGAAAGCATTTAACAAACTCCCCTTAAAAAGGCAGTGCCCTTTTAAAAGCTATTTGATGAGGAAACATTGAGCTGTAGATTTGTTTCGGGTATGCCCTGCAGAGCCACGTTCATGATGCAGATTTGGCTTGTTTCTGCTAAAATTAGCAGAAGTTGATCCCCGAGTTCAGCTCTGTGTTTATCTGTGTGCTCCACACAGCCCACGTAATTGATGTCGAGTTTATCAACTGTTGACTCAGGAACAATTAGCTCACAGGAGTTTCAAGGCAGCCCGAGTTGTTGACTCAGAATCACACTACCCTTGGCTTTGACACTGGGGAACGATTGGGGAATGACACATTTGTTTCCTTTTCTTTGTTTGGTGGAGCAGTGATGGGCATGTTTGGCCAACAAGAGGCCGTAGGTGCAGCTTTGATATTATCCTCTGTATACCCACATGATCGGCTTTGCTGAAATCACAAGACAAAATGTCATCTTTTAATGTTGAAAGAAGCAACTTGCATTGCTTGATTTAAAAAGATTTTGTTTTATCTTTTGAAACTGCTGCTCCTAAGGCCTCTATTTTCTGTATTTCTGAGCCATAGAAACCAGAGAAAGCAATCACAAGGAAACATCTAAATAACACATCTAGGAATGCCTGAGAAAGCTTGGGGGACAGGACTGAAGGGGGACCTGTTTTACATGCCCTGCAGAGATTGTACCGCTGACGGGAAAAAATATTAACCCATTTGTGGCTAGTTGCTTACAACAGAAGTTCTCAACTGTAGACCTCAAGCCCCCCTCCCCCCCCCCCCCCAAACAGGTCAGGTTTTAAGGCTATCCCAGCTTCAGCACAGGTGGCTCAATCAATGGCTTCGACTCTCTGACTGAGCCACCTGTGCTGAAACAAGGATATCCTGAAAACCTGACCTGTTGGTGGCCCTTGAGGACTAGAGTTGCCCACCTATGCTTTATTGCCAATATGTTTTTCATTTTTACTAGTGAGCTAGGCCATTCTCAGCATACAGAGCACTATGAATATTTTTTAATCAGTATCATGGGTTCTGTATGATGTTCTGTATTTGGGATTAATAAATGGACAATAACTGACATAACCCCAATCTGGAGACCTTTGTGCAGTTTGAAATGTAATGTGGCGAGTGGTGGGGTAATGCACAGTTAATGATCCATTCACGTCAATTCCAGTGAAGTCGCTGAATTAACTGTGCGTGTTAGCTGCCTGCCGAGCAAGTTACCTGAGCATGCAGGTATAATTCCCCGTGTCATTGACAAGAGCAGGCCGGAACCAGAGTGTGTCCTTCTCTTTACTGATGCGGTTGTCTGGGAGACGGATGTTAATTGGCTCTTCCAGGTCCTTCCCTTGCCCAGTCCAATACCACATCAGGGTTAGGCCTGCGGAGTGGGCCGTGCTGTAGTTATGCTGCAGGAAGTCTTCGAAGAGAGGGCATCGGATGCGGGCAGGCTCCCCATCGTAAGCATGTATTCGTTTCGTGGTGACCACTCCCCAGTCATCACAGCGCTCTAAAGACAGACCCAGGAAACAAGGTTAGCATCCTGCATTCTCCCAGGTCACTCCTTCCTAAATCCTAAAGGAAGCTGCAAGGGGCAATCAACGAGCTGCACAGGGGACTTTACACATCGAACGCTTTCCTAAATCCTACCTACACCTACTGTATTTTGGGATTCACAGCGCGGCCTTTCTGAGGTTAATGTGCAGAAGTTTCAAGTCCAGAATGCTTTACGGTGCGAGTTTAAAGTTTCATGTGAACGGACAGATTTATGTTCATTACCCTCAACGCAAAGGTAGCAAACACTAATCCTCAAGGGCCACCTGCAGGCCAGGTTTTCAGGATATCCCTGCTTCAGCACAGGTGGCTCAATCAGTGGCTCAGTCTCCGACTAAGCCACCATTGCTGAAGCTGGGATACCCTTAAAACCTGACCTGTTGGTGGCTCTTGAGGTCTGGAGTTTGCTCCCCTGCCCCAACGTATATATAGGTAACTGCAAAACAAAATCCGGGCACGCAGACCACAATCCTACAAGTCAGCGATACATATTCTCATATCCATGTACTTAAATTCCTCAGTTCTCTTTTGAACCTTTTTCGAAGCCTTTTGTGACTGATCACTGTTTTCACCACTTCATTGTCTGGTGACCTATAAAGCATGGTCACCGTCGCCACTAGCGAAAGTTATAATTCAGTATAAGCGACGTCTCTTGCGACAAGGCCAGTCATGTCACAAATGGGGCGTGCAGCGCTCTGATTGGTTTAGAGACAGTCACATGTGGCGGACTGTCTCTAAAAAATCTAATTTACCCTTCTTCAAAATTTTTGGTCGCTCCGTCGTGCTTACTATAAGTGCTTGCGACGTAGTCAATGTATTTGTTTTGGAGCGAAGTCGCGTCGCCAGGCACTATAAGCACAACCTAAGGTCTTGCGGAGATTGATATGAAGGCCACATTCTTACATAGTTACAAAAAGTTACAGAGTTACATAGTTACATAGTACATGAGTTGAAAAACACATACGTCCATCAAGTTCAACTAATGCTAAATTTAGACGACAGATACTTTATCCTATATCTATACTTACTTATTGATCCAGAGGAAGGCAAATAAAAAACCCCAGTGACATATCACCTAATGATATCTCATAAGGGGAAAAATAAATTCCATCCTGACTCCAAGAATTGGCAATCGAATTCCTCCCTGGATCAACATTCTTCCCATGTTTACTTATTTGGTATATCCCGGTATATCTTTCCTTTCTAAAATGATGTCCAACCTATTTTTTAACAAATCTATTGTATCTGCCATCACAGTCTCTATGGGTAATGAACTCCACATTTTAACTGCCCTTACTATAAAGAACCCTTTCGTTTGCTGCTGAAATCTCTTTTCCTCCAAACTTAAGGGATGCCCCTGAGTCCTTTGTACTGCCCTTGGGATGAATAGTTATTTTGAAAGGTCCTTGTACTGTCCCTGAATATATTTGTATATAGTTATCATATCCCCTCTTAGACGCCTCTTTTCCAATGTAAATACATCTAATTTAGCTAGCCTCTCCTCATAAGTTAGATTGTCCACCCCCTTTATTAATTTGGTGGCTCTTCTCTGCACTCTCTCTAGTTCCATAGTGTTTTTTCTAAGGATTAGTGCCCAAAATTGTACTCCATATTCAAGGTGTGGTCTTACTAATGCTTTATAAAGGGGCATAATTATGTAACTTTCATCAGGGAGTTCTCCAATATTTTGCTGGAGGTCTTCTGGACTTGTTGCAAAAATAACAATGTCATCAGCAAAGAGTACGTGACCTTAAGTATTCACTGTTGATTTTGAGATATATAATAAACAAATGTCGGTGGAATATCATAAACCACAAATATATGTTAAAACCTACCAGTCTAGTGCTTTAACAATAAGCCACAAATCATATCACACAGCCTCTCAGAAAGTAAATAAGTACAGTACATATACAAATTTAAAGCCCAAGACTTCTGCAAAGTATCGGCTAACACGTGAGGTCATTATTAATACAGTACGTTTTCAAAAAGAGCCATCTAGCAAAAATGTGAATAAAAACCAGACTGGCATCTTTATAAACAAAAGGTTTCCATCCGTCTTCCACTGGCAAGGAAATCCTTTTCGGACTGTACGGGACTTCACTTAGCAGAATTATCTCTCTGGGGAACGGGCAATATTTCCATTCTATAGCCCTGCTATTGACAGGTTTCCATTATCCAACATCCCTAGTCATTCCCAAACCAGTGAGTGGCACAGGGGGAGGAAGACGACAGTTCATGCAGAAGTGTCATAGACAGATGATGCCTGGTGGTGTTTAGTGCACTGCTAAGCCTCTAGCTGTCATATCCAAGCCGCCTGATTCATGGGCCGCCACGGCTACACGTAATTGTTAATAAGACAGACTGCTTGTCACGGGCAGAATGCTAATGGCAGCATAAAGTATGGTTTGCTTGTCTAAAGAGTATTTGCTCACATTTAAAGATGCAGTTCCACTAAACCAGGTGAGATTGTGGTTTTCTTTCCATGTTCTTCTATATTTGCCTCTACTTTCTATGTCTATGCTGATCACGTCATTAAGAAATCCTGCTGGTCCAAGATGCTAATGCCATTTATTCCCTGCAAATGAGCACGGTGCACTATAATAATATGAAGTATCCCCGCACACTTTAACCTAAGACTTCTCCTGCCCAAAGAAAATTGAACTTAACCCCTACATTGTCCGAGGTGCCCGCCATAGCAAGCAGCCATACTTCGAAGAGCGCGGTGTAGAGGGAGAAAGGGGGTGGCCCGGTATTAAAGGGGTTGCACCCCATATGGCCATCCCCTGACCTCACCAGAGAGACAAGGGGTTAACTGGACTGTGGTCCAGGGATGAGGTTTGCACCTTGTTGTACCTTGAAAATGTATGTTCCCCTGTTCCCATGTTTCATTATAAGCATGCATTTTAATGTTTTAAAGTGCATTTCTGTATCTCCAGTTCTGGAGGTCGCAGAGAGTTCATATTTGGCCAATATGTGGAGTCACTGTAGGCATTAAAAACTGGCAAAGGTCGACCCACTGAGCCCACCAGAATGGAACTTATTAATATGTGTAGATATTAAAGTGTATATGTATTTTATTTTGGATCTGTTCTGAAAATGCAGACGCTATTTGCTAGGCTCATAAGTCATGAAGGGCAGACGGCTGAGTAGCCTAAGCACGGTGATCAAAAAGTAACTGCCTTGATTGTTACCCAATGTCTAGGGATTAAGTATTAGTCAATCAACAAACTCTGCCAGTCTAATTGTTACCTGAGGGCATGGGTTAGTCTGTTAGTCTGTGTCTCCACAATAGAGAGTGAATACAGATAATTGTTCACCAATAGGCTGTGTTCAATGTTAAGAATAGGGTTGCACAGGTATATAAACTTTGTCAACCCTACAGTTTTTAGTTGTGCTGGATTGCTGGAGTTGTGCTTCTGATTACATCTTGAATGTCACTGGACTGCTGGAGAATTGCTAGTGGATACTTCTCCATCCCCCAACCCTAAGTAAGTGTTATCTTCTTGCCTGTTAATTGTACTATATTGCTGTGTTCACCTTATTTAAGGAATACATTATATTTTATTATATCTAAGCCTCGTTCAGTTCAACCCAGATATTTGGTGTTCATTATATCTTGTCATAAGCTACCGTGACACGCGGCCATTCCTGATCAGTATATTTTGTGGGGTGCTCATTTTATGTAAGGACCGACATGAGGTGCCCCCCCCCACCCCCACACCAGGGGCTTATCTGGGGATCATTTTGCTGGTTTTGAGAGAATTTTGGCTGAGCCACGGAGTTCCACATGAACCTACACTTCCCCCGGGACTCAGCAATAATCCAATGAATTAAAACGCATGCAAGAAGAACAGAATGATCATTATGGGGAGTACAAAACTGGGTAAGAAGAGAACGACTATGTTATGCTTTTTTTCATTGCAAAGCATGTTCATTTACAGGATAGAACAATATTCTTCTTTAAAACGAAGCCCTGCTTCAATATTGTTTCTTTAAATATGTATGCCACCTGGGGCCCTTCTATTATCTTACTTCATAATACAACATCATGCCACCAATATCTCATCATCAAGTTTACGGTTGTGAGGGAGAACTGGTTGAAAGAAACATACATAGCAAGATACCTTTGGACAAAAGGAATCAGCTGCAACGCCTGTCTCTGGTCCCTGAACTGATACAAATTATTAGAGTGATCTGATATTACACAGAGCTTTCATATACTGGGGTTTTAGCGATTAAAGCAGGTGTTAGATTCTTAAATGATTAATAAAAATGAACCCAACTATTATCAGGTGTTCTAGGTTGATGACATCTAAAGATGGTAGACTAACACCTCAAGCCATATTACTGGGACACGTTGTTGTTGTTGTTGTTGCTGTGTTTCAAAAAAATCAAATGTATTGTTTTTAGCTATGGGGACCCCCCGTTTCCCCGAGAAACTTACCTCTAAAAGGGAGTGTAGGTAGCAGATCCAGTTGGGCTAACATAATGGCGGCTTAAATGCCCCGTGGGCCAATAGGAATGGCTTCCTATCGGCCCATGTGACACAGAACATTTAAACTGTGGAGAGATACATAACCAGCACCCCCTTCCGAAGTATCTCAGGAAGCAGGGGTTCCCCGGAACAGAAGGCAGCTCGGTTCAGCTCCGGAGACCCCCTGCTTCAAACCTATTTATTTTTGAAAAAAAAAAGGTTTCCCCAGAATGCGGCTTTAAAAAAGAAGTTAAAAGGGATCTATCAGACTCAAAACATTATCTGTTGTGCTTTATTCTCATGCACTGCTATTTATAATGCCTGCGCTGGAGAGCTCAGACAGGCACAGGGATCATTAGAGCTGGCATGAGAAAGAAGGGACATTTAACGCTGGGTCAACTATCAACTAAGAAGAAGATTTATTGAGGCGCTGCGACTGCAAACTGGTTGGTCAAACCAAATGATAAAAACCCAAAGAAAGGCAAGATTAATATGGAGGTCATTTGTTATGGTTTAACCAACACTACTAGGACCTTCAAGGACTTTAATTGCAGTGCAACAATATACACCACACTTTATAGTATACAGTCAGCTTAAAGTAAATATATTACTTTGACAAGAGTAGCCGACATAAAAGTACATTTAGGTAAAATAGAATCTCAAGAGCTTACAATCTTAGTGGTTTGATCTGAAGTACAGTATATAGACACAGTAACAGTGTATGTCCTATTAATACTTAGCAGGTAAAATGAGTGTATTTCACACGAGAGGTTTTGTCAAAGCGTATGTTCCACATTACTTTATTAAAGGGTCTTTTGTACCTCAAACATAAACACCTACTCCATATTCCGCGAAGTGATCTTCCCATAGATATAAAGTGACTAGCTTTAGATTACATTGATCTAACACGGAGTCTCACTGAGTATTCAGAGACCAGTATTGTTATCACCACGCTACTTCAGTCATATATTTTTTTTCTAGAAATAGTTATTTATTGTTCAAATTAATAGCTGTATTCTTCTCTGTTCATGTGTCATCTTTGTAGGACTTATTAATATATCTTTATAAACCCAATGCACTTTTGAAACCTAAAGAAGTTGGACTGTGTTCTAATTGCCCGATAATGAATGGGAAGTGAAAGATGTGTCGGTCTCATAAATTAGACATTTAATGGCTTATATTCCAATTCAACTGAGAGGTACAAGTGATGGATGAGGGCAGCTATCTATGCATGACATTTACAAGGCAGCAGAAGTGGCACAATGCGTATTTTTGTTGTTTCCTAAGAAACATCATGCAGTAAGTCTTTGGAAACTAGTTCAAAGGCTTCTACATTCAAACTACATTGTTTTACCCCAGAAAAGAGACACACCAGCACACAATAATAATCTGACCTTTTGCTCCATAAATGCTTATTATTTAAACTTTTGTACTCCAGTATTTCTTAGCCAATTTAAATCCCCCCAATGTTATTGATTAATTTACCTGAAATCACGCAGACCTTGAATAAGTTTTGGCCAATTATTCAAAAATCCTCATGTCTACAGCTGGGCGTCTCTGGTGGTCTGCTCCGTGTACAAAGTGTACATAGTGGTTTCAGCCCTCTATGAACAGTGGATTTTTGCATGCACAGCCTTTCTAGCGATTAATTTGCTTACGTTATGTGGTTTGTGCCTGGGCTTCATGGCATATCTGCTGAGTTCAATTATCCTTCTGTAGCCCTGATGTAAATTTTCTCTTTCTGGCCCCCCTCCGCGAGTGCCGTGCGGTAGCGGGTGCCGCCGGAGGCTTTGACGGACCCGCCGGCACTTCGCGAGGGTGGGGGCCAGAGCAGGGAGCAGATCGGAGCTGTGGTTGCCGGGGACGCGATCGGGCCGTCGCTAGGGCCGCGATCGCGTTGCCACCGGCTGGGCGGCTTGTGAGGAGGGCGCCGCCATTGCGCATTAGCTCGCGCATGCGCAGTGAGTACAAAGCGCGCGATGGGACTCCAGAGATAGGGAGAGGTCGCGCGAGAGTAGGGAAGAGGATAGGAAGGTTGAGGCGGCCATTAGGGGTTCGCGCATGCGCAAGGGAAGCGCGCACGCGGCCCCAATGCATTAGGCAGCCCCTGGGAACTACAACTCCCAGGAGGCTTAGAGAGACAGAGGTCAGGTGCCCCAGAGGAGCCAATAGGGCTGGAGGAAGCTCAGCCCGGGAAAAGAGATACATTTCCCGGGCTTTGCAACAGTCAGTCAGGAAGAAGCAGAGGAAGGAGTAGGAAGGGTGCAGGGAGCGCGTGGCTCCTGCAGAGGTAAGGGTCCTCCCTAGATTCCCAGGCAGGCCCCAATTCCCGGGTAAAGGGCAGGGGGTAACTGAAGAGGGACGCCTTAACTAGGGAGGTGACCCTTGAGTGTGGAAGGTGCTGGTTTGGCAGTGTCGCAGCGGAGAGAGCTGTGGGCACTGTCAAAGAGGCACAGTGTGCTAGCAGTGTGTTTGCTGCGGGATCCAGGGGCTGTGTGTGATTGCAGCTGTCTGTGAGTAGTGTCGCTGTATGTGCTGGGCGCAGTGCGTGCAAAGTGTGGATCCCTGCAGGCTGACAGTGTGAGCGGTGTGTCAGCTGCAGGTGCTTTGGGAGTAGCTAGTTAATAGCTAGTTGTTAGTTACAGTTAGGACTGGGTAGCTGGGGGAAGGGGGGCAGGTTATTGTCCACAGGCCCTAGGAGTTTTCCCCAAGCCATCCCAGGTTGCGGTTCCTCAGGGACAGGCCCTAGGTTAGGGTTGCTGTCACTCCAAAAGTAGTTAGGCAGAAAGCTGATAGCGGCGGTTGCTGTCCCCATGCGGTTGGTGTTGCCGTGATCCGGTTGCAGTTCCCGTGAAGCGGTGGGACCCTCGTTGGGGTCCACCGGCAGAGTACCTGGAAAGGATCAGACGGACGTCTGACCCTTTGAGAAGAAAGTTGCGGTCCCGAGCATCGGAGTGCTCGGAAGGTATCTTCAATATTATAAGTGTACCAACTGGGCCCTAGCTTAATATAGTGACTGCGCAGTCACCCACGACCTCCGTAGGAGTTACGAGACATTGGGTGTGGGGTGATCACAGGACACTTGGTTGGGGAACACCAGACATTGGGTTGAGGTGATGCGGGTAGAGCATCTGGTTATGTTATGTTATGTAATGTGTTATGGTATATGATATGTGTTCTCAAGTAAAGTGTTAGTATTGTTTTATCTACGTGTGTTATGGTATTTCTTATTCAGGGCTATCTTTCCTAACGGGGGATCCTGGGTAAGTGGAGGCGCTGCACCAGGTAATGGTAAGGGTTTCCCCAGGCTCCCAGCTAGCGGAGGCTCAGATCTCCTGGAGCCACACAGGTACATGCACCACAGTAGTTCCTTATTGCAGGCGTTCACAAAAAGGGCTACACTTCCATAAAAAGAAACGGGGCACACCTGGGAGGAGGGGCGTGTGGAATATTATCCACCACGGCGTTTCCATTCTCTGCAACTCGCTCTGTCGCTCTGTACACTTACTTCTCCTTAGGACTCCATCTCTCAACCTATTTCAGCCACTTTTTACCCCTCTGTGGCTATGTCCCTGTCTTCTCTCTCTGTGGGTTAGATCCCCAAAGCTCAGTTAAATCAGGGCTCATAACGTAACGTTACCTAAAACAGCAACGCACATTATTTTAATCTGGGTCTAAGCAAAGCTAAATTATATGCAAAAACACGCATTGGCGTGTATTGTCATCGGCGTGATGTTATTGTAGCATTGGTGTGGGTTAGGTATGTGTTAGCGCAGGGGTGCGCACACTGGGGAGCGCCGCACTTACAGAGGCCCCGCGCTCTTCCCCATATCATTTAAATTGATTGTCGTGGGTGAGCCCAGGGCCTCTTACCTGCTCTACGGCTTTTCCTGACACGTGTCGCCATGACAACGCAGCGTCAAATGGCAATGCGTTGCCATGCAATGACACAGATAGATGCCGGAGAGCAGGGGGGGGGGAGAGCAGGCAGGGTTGGCACGACAAAGTTTGCGCACCTTTGTGTTAGCACACAGCGATTATGGAAAACATCGCTCAACCTAATTATGTTGGTAAATTTGGTGTTGGGGGCAACCTAGGAGGTGACTGGAGACAATAAAAGTGTCCTGAAGAAGTGCACCACGGAAGAAATCCTATATGCGGTGTACAGCACACAAATAAATTGCAAGTCATTTGATAATCATTTAATAATTAACGTTTATTAAAATTGGTACGAAAAAGACTACCTTAAAATAGAATAGGTTGATAATGTGACCAACAAATAAATCAAAAGACTAAAAAGTTAACCCCTTAAGGAACGTTCATCCACTTGCTGGTATAAATTTCACCATTAGCCGGATGTGGCATATATCGGAGAGAATTTATAATAACCACCTTGTTAAGTGCTACTTAATGGATAATGCTCTACATAGACAGTGAATAAATGGTGGTAGATTTGGCTCAATAACTGCTACTCGATTGATGATGCTATCCTTATCTTACACAGAGTCATTTCTGTGATTGAGCCTAGGTGGTGTACAGTAGTAGCTCAGTGAGTTACTGTACAAAGTGCTTCACACACTGTTCCAATATAGCAAACATGGTGTCAAAAGTGCTATTTGGATGTCATGCACTGAAAAGCCACTTTAAACCATATAGCAAGGCTTGCAGCTAATAGAGAGTATGGTTAAATCACAGAGAAATTCATTCTAGGCATACAGACCATGTATTTACTACAATTAGCAATATTTGGCTGTAATTTATTTCCCTATTGTGATACTAATTACATTGAAAGAGTCTGATCTTATCCCCTTTGCTGTTTGCGGTCTGCATAGAAGTTCTGGCCTCTAGAATACGATAAAATCCAGAGATACAAGGTGTCCCCGTAGGCGGCAAAGTTTACAACGTATCCCTTTTTGCTGACGATATTTTGCTCCCCCTGACAAAACCAGACACATCCCTGAGAAGCTTGATCGACACTCTAGATGAATCCGGCAAATTCTCAAATTTCAAAGTTAACCATACTAAATCAGAAGCTATAAGTTTATTTATACCTAAAGGAAAAGAAAATGAGACGAAAAAGAAATTTCCTATAAAATGTAAAACAGACAAGTTAAGGTATTTAGGGGTAAATATCACACAAATATACGAGGATATATATAACGCAAACTATCCAGATTTAATCAAAACTCTGACAAAAAGATTTAATAAAATGGTCAGGGCACCAGATATCCTGGTCAGGCAGGATTATATCAGTCAAAATGAAACTTCTTCCAAGAATATTGTATTTATTTCAAGTATTGCCAGTAACAGTTCCAGCTCGTGTAATCAGGGATCTGGAGATTGAGATAGCTATATTTATCCGGAATGGCAGGAAGCCGAGAATTAAGAGTCTGATCTTTCCAGAGGTGTGCCAAGGAGATACATTGGAATAACCTCCGCTCTTTAAAACATACTTAGTTAAACACCTGTATTGTAGTGTACATCAGACATTGTTAATATGAGAGCGGGTTAATTGGCCCCGATTAGCGACTTCACTTACGGTCTTATAATTAGTGTAAATTATTGACCATATCCCACATGCACAACCCCTAATGATCAAAGCAAGGGGGCAGCCTGATCACTAGTGTACTAAACCTCACAGAGATAAGAATGAGCAGACCCTACAAACAGCTGCTCACTGATACTATGACAGCGGGTCCGTGGGGACACAGGTGCGTGCCTATGTCTCTACAGATATAGGACAAATGCTGGGTGGGGGGTAATCTGGTGACCATGTATACTGCGGAAACGTAATCAGTATTTCTGTATGCAGACATAATAGTGAATTATTAAATCATTATCAAATGACACGCAGTGTGTGTGGTGTGAACCGCATATCCAATTTCTTCCCTGGTGTACTTCTTCAGTAGTGTGTGTCTATTTATATAGCGCCAAAAGTGTACTCAGCCCTTCACAAAGAATACAGTACTGGGAAATATAATCAGTGGTTGACAAATCACAAAAAAATCTACTCGCCACCTAGTACCAAACGTGTGCTGCTTGGGCCAATATTTACTCGCCCGGGGGTTAAATCCACTCGCCCGGGGCGAGCAAATGTATAGGTTTGTCGAACACTGAATATAATAATACAATAAGCAGCAAAATCAATCGGGAAGGAAATCCCTGCCCCGAAGAGCTTACAATCTAAGTGCACTTTTACTATTAGGAATGTGTTAGCCTTACACCCACCCAGACCCAGACAAAGGGAGACAGAGAGAGGGTGTTTAATTAAGTTTAACTAACGTAACATAAAATCCCTGTGTTAACAGTAACAGATTTGAGTGAATTGGATGTTCGCATAAATGTCTCGTTTACATGTCATTACCACTAATGGCAGTTACAGGCAACACAATGCTCTTTACGGGATAAACCATTACTTAACGTGACGTTATTGGCCTCTGAAGATATACGGTACGACTTAACGTGTCGTTACGTTAGGTAAAGTGTCGATGTCATCAACACCAACATTGGGAACGCCCTAGAGGTGCTCGTCTAGAAAGCAAGGTTAGAGCCTCAGGTGGGAGTTTGGTACCATTTAATACCTGAAGGGCACCTCTGGGTGTTGGGACTGCTTGCCCAGCCAGGTGAATAATGCAGACAACCAAGTGACATAGGTACCGATTGTACAGCCAGGCTGTTTGTTTTATCCCATTGAAACGATTGGTAGACTGTAGGTGCTCTACACCAGCGGTGCACAAACTGGGGGCACAAGACTTTTCAGGGGGGGGGGGGCGATTACAGAGGCCCATTGCCATAGAGATGTGACGTCACATGACACGTGGGTCACGTGACGTCACATGACACCGTGGGTCACGTGACGTCACATGACCCCGCAGTGTCATTTGATGCAACATTAGAGGCGAGGGGGGGCGCAACCGAGGAGGTGAGAAGGTAGAGGGGGCGCAGGGAGTTTACGCACCGCTGCTCTACACAAATATCAACAAGGTGAGCGCAGTGATAAGCTGTAAAGTGGGATCCTAGCAGCCACAGAGGGAATTAGCATGTGTTTTTAGTTAAAACATCCAATGGATAGAGCGAACTCAACTGTAGCTTTAACAGAAGGCTGGCAGAATGTAGTAGTTTTATCTAAATTGGCAAATAAAGCTGTGACCTTTTATTACCAACGACAGCAGAGTATCTGACATTTATATTAAGGAGTGGGAGGGGGTAAACACAGGTACAGAGGGCCCACCGTCAATATCATAAACCTGTGTGTCACATTGGGTTCTCTGAATTAACAGAGTTTATTGAATCTAGCCCTATTCCTCCTAACTTCTCATTGTCCATTTTACACCCCACCCCCTCCCCTTTTACTTCTCTGTACATATACCTTTAGACAACTGCCACTGTTCTAGAGTTGTTTCTTCGCTCTCCCCCTCATTTCTTGTTTGTACGCATCATTACCGCTCTTTCTCTCTGTTCTGGAATGCACTTCCTGCTGGGTTCCCGGTCTGTCTCTGCTTCGCATTGCAATCGTTTCAACATATTTTGAGCAGTTGCCAAGTACAGTGCAGGGGTTAAAACATACTGCCTGGTTCAGTCAGAGTTTGTAGGTGATGTCATAATGATCAGGAATTTCCCTGCTACGCGGTGATCCGTGGGTCATAGCACATACTCAATGTTTAACTCGGCACACTGTCCAGTCCTGTTTCGTCACCATGAACATTCCCACAGCACTCCTCCCAGGGAAAGAGATCAGTGGATACACGAACACACAAAACAACAGGAAACATCCAGAACACACAAAACAACAGGAAACGTCCAGCTATCCTGAGGACTCAATGCACAGTTCAGTTCTTGATTTGTCATGTTGAGTTTGTGTGATGCCTGCCACTGCTGGTCTCTAACACGCATGTACACTTAACGTGTGGGATCCCACAGTAGTGATTTGTGTGTGGAAAAGGTCAGTGAAAATGGACACAAGTCCTCAGAAGTTCTGACTTGGTGGGCCAAGGGCTTCGTATCTACCTTACAATTCTCTGTTTCTATGTAAGAAAGCTGCCGGGAAACACATGAAGACTCTAGTTTGGGTAAGGAGTGGCTCAGTGAGTAAAGACACTGATTGGCACTGAGTGTAGAGCAGGGGCTTCTTGTGACCTTGGGCAAGTCACCAAAAACATAGATTGTAATCTCATCTGGGAAGGGACTGTGCCTGCAAAATGTCTCTGTAAAGCTCTACGTAAAACTAGCAGCGCTATACAAGAACATGCTATTATTATTATTTAACCTTTCAGGAGCCTAATAAAGTGCCATGTATACCCTGAACGTTGATCCTTGTATGTATATGTATATGAACAGCCTCTCAACAAATAAACCCTGCCTGATACAATGAGCTAGCAGGCGTACATTATAAACCCCAGGACAGGTCAGGTTTTGAGGATATCCCAGCTTCAGCACAGGTGACTCAATCAGTGCCTCAGTCAAAGACTGCACCCACTGGTGCTGAAGCAGGGATATCCTTAAAACCTGACCTGTTGGGGGGGTCTTGAGGACTGGATATGAGAACCCCTGTGTTAATGGTAGAAAATGTCCCAGCTAACTATGCATCGTCTCTTAATGATCACACATATCCCCAGGCTAAGGAATATCTTTAGATTTTTGTGAGCTAAAAGTACAGTGAATTCTGCACTAGCACTGAATATAAAAGGGAGAGCAAAAAACACTAAAACAAATGCACAGCATGAAACTAGAGGTCCCGTGGTCTCCATTTCCCACTTCTGCTGGGCTCAGGACAACAATTGCCTGAAACATACGGCACCTAAGGTATGTACAGGCAAACCCCGCATTAACGTACGCAATGGGACCGGAGCATGTATGTAACTATGTAACACAGGCATACCCCGCATTAACGTACGCAATGGGACCGGAGCATGTATGTAACTATGTAACACAGGCATACCCCGCATTAACGTACGCAATGGGACCGGAGCATGTATGTAACTATGTAACACAGGCATACCCCGCATTAACGTACGCAATGGGACCGGAGCATGTATGTAACTATGTAACACAGGCAAACCCCGCATTAACGTACGCAATGGGACCGGAGCATGTATGTAACTATGTAACACAGGCATACCCCGCATTAACGTACGCAATGGGACCGGAGCATGTATGTAACTATGTAACACAGGCATACCCCGCATTAACGTGCGCAATGGGACCGGACCATGTATGTAACTATGTAACTACAGGCATACCCCGCATTAACGTACGCAGTGGGACCGGAGCGTGTATGTAACTATGTAACACAGGCATACCCCGCATTAACGTACGCAATGGGACCGGAGCATGTATGTAACTATGTAACACAGGCAAACCCCGCATTAACGTACGCAATGGGACCGGAGCATGTATGTAACTATGTAACACAGGCAAACCCCGCATTAACGTACGCAATGGGACCGGAGCATGTATGTAACTATGTAACACAGGCATACCCCGCATTAACGTACGCAATGGGGCAGGAGCATGTATGTAACTATGTAACACAGGCATACCCCGCATTAACGTACGCAATGGGGCAGGAGCATGTATGTAACTATGTAACACAGGCATATCCCGCATTAACGTACGCAATGGGACCGGAGCATGTATGCAACTATGTAACTACAGGCATACCCCGCATTAACGTACGCAATGGGGCCCGGAGCATGTATGTAACTATGTAACACAGGCATACCCCGCATTAACGTACGCAATGGGGCCCGGAGCATGTATGTAACTATGTAACACAGGCATACCCCGCATTAACGTACGCAATGGGGCAGGAGCATGTATGTAACTATGTAACACAGGCATACCCCGCATTAACGTACGCAATGGGGCCCGGAGCATGTATGTAACTATGTAACACAGGCATACCCCGCATTAACGTACGCAATGGGACCAGAGCATGTATGTAACTATGTAACACAGGCATACCCCGCATTAACGTACGCAATGGGGCCGGAGCATGTATGTAACACAGGCATACCCCGCATTAACGTACGCAATGGGACCGGAGCATGTATGTAAAGCGAAAATGTAGTTAAAGTGAAGCACTGTTTTTTTTCCCACCTATTGATGCATGTACTGTTCTGCAATCGTCATATCCGTGCATAACTGATGTAAATAACACATGTGTAACAGGCTCTATAGTCTCCCCGCTTGCGCACAGCTTCGGTACAGGTAGGGAGCCGGTACTGCTGTTCAGGACGTGCTGACAGGCGCATGCGCGAGCTGCCGTTTGCCTATTGGGCGATATGTCCTTACTCGCGAGTGTACTTAAAGTGAGTGTCCTTAAACCGGGGTATGCCTGTACTGTATTTAATCCTATTTAGCAAAACAATGAGGTGAGCTCAAGCCAACCCATATATAACAAAATGTATCAATAGCACTGTGTACCGTTCTATACGTAGGAGTGCTGCCAGGGAAAGTATTGAACCGTTTATATTGTATCTCATTTATTTCTTCTCTATCCGAAAAAAACTCTGAGCCGGCAAAACGCCAGCACCTTGACCTCATTTCTAACACTCACCCGGTCCATCTGTTGTCACTGATCTGGGACATTCATTTCAAGAATCCTTATGCAAGCAAGTTTGTTTCCCCCCCCCCACCCCCCCAATCAATTATATCTCGCCAGTCAACAGGCTTCTTCCCCTTTAAATTGCACAGCACCATTTCCCGTCACCCCCCAGCAGTCCTGGGATTCATACAAGGGAATCAGAAAGGGAATGGTGTCTACAGACTTACAAGGGATGCACGGCTCTCTCTGTGCTGTGCAATGAGTGATGGCCAAGGAAAATAATGACTTGTGTTCATAGGATTTGGGAACATTGAATTATTTATGGTGCAGCTTGTAAGAATTTGGTGTCAAAGATGAAACTGTATTATCCTGTCACTCAAAAGCATATTTGGATCTTTTCATCCTTTTGTAGTCCAGGGTTCTAATAGCGGTATTGGTTCTGGAGGAATGGAGGTTTTAGGTTGCGATATCTTTTCAGGGACCAGCGTTCTTTATAGATGGAATTATAGTGTACAGCGTCAGTGAATGTACCCTTAGGGAGAAACCCAATAGGTTTCTCATGCTATGTGCAATATCATTTCACGAATAAAGAATCCGATACTGTGATGTGTTTGTTTACCTAGTTTTCTATGAAAGAAAATTTAATGTATATTATTTTACAGTGTAAAGAACAAATCGGGACACTTCAAGGAAATTTTAATTGAGGCCAAGGACGCAGAGCTAGCAAACAATATCTTAACAAAAAATCAATGTATGTCTCTATTTATTTAGCACCATCCATGTACACAGTGCTTTACAGCTGTAACAAACGGAGATAATAGGATTAAGCACTTTGTGCATAAAAGTAGTTCTTGGGAAAAGGAGTCACTGCCCCGAAGAGCTTACAATCGAAGTGGTAAGTAGGAACACCTTGCCGAGACAGTACTTACCAGAAGCGTCGTTTCCTGGGATAGTGGAGACACAGAGAGAAATCAGAAGAAAGCCTAACTTCATCCTGTCATTAAAGGAAAACATGGTTACCATACTGTCAGATAAATACATATAGCCTAGCACATATAGCCTAGCACGGATAAAGATAAAGACATATAGCCTAGCACGGATAAAGATAAAGACATATAGCCTAGCACGGATAAAGATAAATACAGTCTAGTTTGATTTTGGTGATAAACTGTAGGGGTTTGCTTATACTCTGTATAAACTGTGATAGAATCAAAATAGCACTATTCAAAACATATCAGACAAGGATTTTATATGTACGCTGGCAAAGAAACCCACAAATGTTCAGATAGTGCAAATAATGTCAGGTATGTACATTTAAGTTAAAATTCACATTAAAGAAAAAGACCCTGGACAGTAAATCAGAACACAGACTTCGGGACATACTCTACAGCAGCGATTCTCAGTATGGCGGGTCCCAAGCAGTATAGTGGGGTCACGTAGTATAGTGGGGTCCCAGGCAGTATAGTGGGGTCCCAGGCAGTATAGTGGGGTCCCAAGCAGTATAGTGGGGTCACGTAGTATAGTGGGGTCCCATGCAGTATAGTGGGGTCCCATGCAGTATAGTGCGGTCCCAGGCAGTATAGTGGGGTCCCAGGCAGTGTAGTGGGGTCCCAGGCAGTATAGTGGGGTCCCAGGCAGTATAGTGGGGTCCCAGGCAGTATAGTGGGGTCCCAGGCAGTATAGTGGGGTCCCAGGCAGTATAGTGGGGTCCCAGGCAGTATAGTGGGGTCCCAGGCAGTATAGTGGGGTCCCATGCAGTATAGTGGGGTCCCAGGCAGTATTGTGGGGTCCCAGGCAGTATAGTGGGGTCCCATGCAGTGTAGTGGGGTCCCAGGTAGTATTGTGGGGTCCCAGGCAGTATAGTGGGGTCCCAGGCAGTATAGTGGGGTCCCAGGCAGTGTAGTGGGGTCCCAGGCAGTGTAGTGGGGTCCCATGCAGTATAGTGGGGTCCCAGGCAGTGTAGTGGGGTCCCAGGCAGTATTGTGGGGTCCCAGGCAGTATAGTGGGGTCCCAGGCAGTATAGTGGGGTCCCAGGCAGTATAGTGGGGTCCCAGGCAGTATAGTGGGGTCCCAGGCAGTATAGTGGGGTCCCAGGCAGTATAGTGGGGTCCCAGGCAGTATAGTGGGGTCCCAGGCAGTGTAGTGGGGTCCCATGCAGTATAGTGGGGTCCCATGCAGTATAGTGGGGTCCCAGGCAGTATAGTGGGGTCCCAGGCAGTATAGTGGGGTCCCAGGCAGTATAGTGGGGTCCCAGGCAGTATAGTGGGGTCCCAGGCAGTGTAGTGGGGTCCCAGGCAGTGTAGTGGGGTCCCATGCAGTATAGTGGGGTCCCAGGCAGTATAGTGGGGTCCCATGCAGTATAGTGGGGTCCCAGGCAGTATAGTGGGGTCCCATGCAGTATAGTGGGGTCCCATGCAGTATAGTGGGGTCCCAGGCAGTATAGTGGGGTCCCAGGCAGTATAGTGGGGTCCCAGGCAGTATAGTGGGGTCCCAGGCAGTATAGTGGGGTCCCAGGCAGTATAGTGGGGTCCCAGGCAGTGTAGTGGGGTCCCAGGCAGTGTAGTGGGGTCCCATGCAGTATAGTGGGGTCCCAGGCAGTATAGTGGGGTCCCAGGCAGTATAGTGGGGTCCCAGGCAGTATAGTGGGGTCCCAGGCAGTATAGTGGGGTCCCAGGCAGTATAGTGGGGTCCCATGCAGTATAGTGGGGTCCCAGGCAGTATAGTGGGGTCCCAGGCAGTATAGTGGGGTCCCAGGCAGTATAGTGGGGTCCCAGGCAGTGTAGTGGGGTCACGTAGTATAGTGGGGTCCCATGCAGTATAGTGGGGTCCCAGGCAGTATAGTGGGGTCCCAGGCAGTATAGTGGGGTCCCAGGCAGTGTAGTGGGGTCCCAGGCAGTGTAGTGGGGTCCCAGGCAGTATAGTGGGGTCCCAGGCAGTATAGTGGGGTCCCAGGCAGTATAGTGGGGTCCCAGGCAGTATAGTGGGGTCCCAGGCAGTATAGTGGGGTCCCATGCAGTATAGTGGGGTCCCATGCAGTATAGTGGGGTCCCAGGCAGTATAGTGGGGTCCCAGGCAGTATAGTGGGGTCCCAGGCAGTATAGTGGGGTCCCAGGCAGTATAGTGGGGTCCCAGGCAGTATAGTGGGGTCCCAGGCAGTATAGTGGGGTCCCATGCAGTATAGTGGGGTCCCATGCAGTATAGTGGGGTCCCAGGCAGTATAGTGGGGTCCAATGGCAAAAAAAGAACATCAGTATGACTGCCAAAAGTGAAAAAGCTGAACTCACCAGCCAGGAAATGAAGTAAAAAAAACTTTATTAACTACATTAAAAGTGAAGACATCACACACAAAAGTTCCTCCACCTTTTTTCTACAGTATAGTGGGGTCCTAAGCAGTATAGTGGGGTCCTAAGCAGTATAGTGGGGTCCCGAGCCTGTGTGGGAGTGCACACTTAGTAAGGCACCAAACTATACTTTAGCATGGGTGGTCGCTCCCCACAATGCTTTGCATCCACAGTAGCAATGCATTGTGGAGCGTGACTTTGGAAGCTACCGCAGTGATTGACAGCTATGTCCCCCATGCTGTCTGCAAACAGGGAGGTGCCATTTGGGGCCTTATTAAACGTGTGTTCCCGACACGGGCTCCGGACACTATACTGCCTGGGATGGGTCACACAGTTAGCGGTAGTCTGACAAGTCGGAGTTGGCAGAACAAAGAGATTATCGCGCGGGGGCTACAGAAACCACTGTTCCACAAGATATCGGGCAAAATACTTATCTAATACTAAAAGGAACCTAAAAAAGATGTTACAAGAAATGTTTACAAATGTTTTTTGAAAATAACTCCAAAAGACCAACTTTGCGTTCCACCCCAAAATGTATTTCTTTGCTCTCCTCCTTTACGGTTTGTAAATCGCAATTCCCACAGAACACATAAAACATATTTGCTACTGTACATCCATGATTGGTTTTTTTTTGTGTGAAAGGGCACAAGTCAGCTACAGTACTATAAATGAAAGGACATGTATTGAGCGTGTTTGAATGTATTTTCCCTCATCAAAGAGCAGTGTGGAAATAATGCATGGTCATTTCTTTAATCACCATCTCCACTGTTTATATATACTGTACATTACTGTAAGTCAGTGAGGGTGTACGCAGCTTGGGGAAAGCAGAGGGATGGCCAGCAGCTTTCATTCCCAGAATTTCTTCTCCTTCTGCAGACCTTTGTATAATTGCATTTCATGGCCTGAAGGGTCAGGCCAAATACCCATGAGAAACCACAAAGCATCCGCACTCATTCTAGACCCAATTTAGGTCACTACTTTCGGTAACAGAAAATCCGAGGGCAGTAAAAATATAACAATGTTTCCCTTTAGCCGCAGGGTAGCGGTTAATGGAACCTCATAATAAAGATAGATTTCTTGTTACCAGTGATGAGAAATGGCTTCAACTTTCTTCATATGTTTATCTCCTAATAGAGCCACTTTTCTGTACTTGAAAGGGGAAAAAAAGAGCAATTCTTTTATACTCCTTGGCAATAAAGCAAGAAAAAAAAGGAAAGGAAAAAGATTGGAGTTCTCAGGCCGTCTTTCTACCCAGGCTGTTGATACACAAAGCTGTGAAAAATGGCCTCTTCGTGCCAAACCCATCTCCGCGCTGCCTGAGCGATGAACACTGAACCCATCACTAAAGCCTGTCTGTGCTTCCATACATTGAGTTTTGTTGCTTATATTACACAATACCAATTTCCTGTTTATTGTGAGCGGTTTCTCACCTGGGAAGACAAACACAATGAAAAGAAAAATGTCACAAACATACATTACACGGGGTGTTTCATCCGAGCCCGTTTGTGGCGAGAATAAATCGCAAGGGGCTCAGTCTAAGCGCGTCACAGATCAAATATGTCGTCTTCGTTTCTTCATAAAGGAAACAATCATTGAAAAACCTACGCCATGTCTCCGTTATTAAAAATAAGTAATCACAGACTCATACAGTACATACATACATACAATCATACATATAGTAAAGGATAAAAGGCCCATATCGTCTAATCGGTGTGATTTCGTAAAACACTTTCCGCTGCCGGAAGACGTGTCTCATTCAAGTGAATGGGAAGGTGGCCAGTGAAATAGCACCGTTTAGGAAATATGACCCACAATCTTGTTTAGGATTGCAGGTTGCTAATTCAGAGTATAGCATTTCATTTGGCTCTGTTTAGTTCTGGTATAGTATATCACACCGTCCCAACGATTCCACGTGTTTTGCTGCATGTGTAACATGGAAGGAACGCTAGTCCCCAGTGGTTAGTACGGGCTCTGGCAGTGGGAGGCGCTAGTTAGAGTTACGAAGATCGCACGATATTAGGAAAGTACTTGAAACACCAAAATAGCTCTTCAGGGTGAAGGCTTGTGTACAGTGCTGTGTACACTGCTAACGCATTGCAGAAATAATTCATTACATTTATTACTATTAAATTGCGGAAACAAAAAGCAAACTCGTACAACAAGAAAGTGATCGCTGTATGCCACGTTCAGATCAACCTGCTGCCCTCAATACTGCGCATTACACAAACACATCCTATGTGCTGTGTGAACAGGACGGGGGGAATTAAACAGCTTGGTGCTTTCCTGTTCAGTGCAGTTAATAGGCTTGAAATACGCGGTTACTAATTTTAATTAGCGTGATTGATCACTTCAAACTGTATTCCCAGGACCAAATGAATTTGAATGAGAACAGGTAACAATAACAAGAATGAAAACAGAACCTCAGGTGCAGAGAACACTGCTGCGTGTGCATACAAATACGCACCTTTCCTCCGCAGACTGAAGAAGCACTTACATACAAGTATACAGTGCTCGGTTATTTAAATATCCAACGCTACCCTTTCAGTATACAATCAAGGAAAATCCCAAGTTAAAATCTCCTGGGAGTTTAAAAAATGGCTGCCATTATCTTTTATAGGCTCTAGTTTGCAAATCTAAAGAATAAATGGCATTAAATCATTTCTAAGGATACATGCAAACTGTATTTGGTCTCAGCTTTGTTGCTGATCTATTTCTATTAACCCCTTGGCTGCCAGAGGAACCTGCCATGCTTTACAGAGATACTATACAAGACTTAAGCCAGGGAAGCATAAAACAAATACATGCCTAATATATCAAAGTAACATTGATGGCAAAGGATCCCGCCCCCTGCCTCACGCTCCAGTACCGACCTCCTGGTGCAGAATCCCATCAATTTTATAAGAGAGGATCATTCAGGTGCTGGAAATAGAGCCATATGAAGAAATACTCCTTTATACACACACCTCACAGTCTATTCACTTCAATGGGCTGCAAAGGACCATATTTACTAAACCATGCTGAAGCAGCCTTATGGAATAGAACTGCCTGGCAAATATGGCCCATTGTACACCAAATAGTGCCTACTTGTGAGGAGCAAAAATGGAAACCATACAGGTCCCCCCTGTCTTTGGGTGGACCAACAGAAGGAAGCGTCCATCAAATGCCATTTCTCTATGCTCTCACCTGCATGTCCAGAACACCTCTGGTTCCAATAATAATATCAATAAAATGGGTTGGGACCGGTACTTCGAGAACTACATGTATTACTACTGTGAAGCGCTATGTACACTAATGGCGCTATATAAATAAAGACATACAATACAATACAACTGCCACCTGAATATATCATTTAGTTATCCAAGTGTGCTGCTCAACTCCAGTCCCCAAGCACCTCCCCCCCCCCCAACAAACGTCAGGTTTTCAGGATTACCCAGTGTAACAGGGGACGTATCCCTGTTCAGAAATGTGCCTCTAATCCAGCAGTGTGGTGGTTAACTGCTGGTAGACAATTAACCAACTCCACCTGGCTGATTACAGGTGTCAAAAAAAGCCTGCCTACTGTAGGAGAGAGGAAGGGAGATTTTCCTCAGTACACCAGGGTGCTGACAAGAGGAAAGAGGTCTTGAGCAGAAAGGCTCTGCTGAGATCAAGACACCCAAAGAAATATTCCTGGACACAGGGGCCCAGGAACCTACCAGAGACTGACATGAAGGGCCACCTGCTTTAAGGTATCTCTTGAGACTTTGGGGAATAGGGTGGTAATGGGATTATCCCTCCAGCCCTGCAAAAAGGGACTAGGGAAGTTAGCCCTTACACAGGGATAGGCGTGTGTTGTTTTCATATGTTTTGCTGTGTTAAAAGGGACAGGCACAATAAAGCCTTATTTTAATTTCCCCTTTAAAACGGTCTCCATTGCGTACCTCTGCACACATCTCTTACACCCAGCTTCAGCACAGGTGGCTCAACCACCTATGCTGAAGCAGGGAATGATTGAACCACCTCTGCTGAAGCTGGGATATCTTGAAAACCTGACCTGTTGGGAGGGAGGGCTTGAGGACTGGCGGTGAGCACAGCAGAGAACACAAAAGGCACATGTGTATATAGGTTTCCTTCCCGATTCCGCTTTACTTCATGCCACCTAATGTCATCCTCCTCTCTGATCAGATCACCAAAGACCCGCGCTTAATCCACCGTTCCTCAGACAAGAAGGACAACACATGTTTGACAAGTGGGACAGATACAGCCAATACATTTACAAAGATCGTCTTTAGACCGCTGGCTTTTATACTGACACCGTTTCAATCATGGCATGAATTAAGCCTCCATATTGATAGTATTAAATACCAAATCAATAATTCTTCCCAAACATTTAATCATGGACAGTACATAGCTTTTTCTGCCAATGTAAGGTTTTTGAGATGATCTTGTCAAAATACAGCGGTAAGATATATAGCGTGTCAGATTACCGCGGTCCCTTCTCGCCGCCGAAACAGAACATTTCCCGTGGACGAGTTGGCTGAATGACACGACTATAAAAAGGAGGTAAATAAAAATAGCTGCAAGAACCCGATGCTGATTTATAGACATGTGAAAATTGTACTTGTTTGAAATGTATGTTCCTGGATTTCAGCGCTAGCTCGAGACATTGCTGAACACTTTCCTTCTACATCTCCGCTCTCGATTTCGGAGCATGTACTTTGTATCCGTTTACTCGACCCAAGCAGTTTTACGGTTAGCCGCGATGTCACAGTGAGTAAACATCGTACTACATAAATAATTGCAGTAGGGAAAACTACTTTAGCATGAAAAATACCCACAAATGCACTCAGGAAAACAGGCACCCACTTGAGTCAGCAGAATCACTATAACAAATACAAAAGCAGAGCAAGCAATATCCTACATGTGTGTTTTTAATAAATCAGTTCTGTACTATGAGAAAATACGTGCAGCATTTGTTTAAAACAGCTCTGAATTACATTTGTAATGTATTATAATGTAACAAGCCTTTTTTGTTCCTAGAGCACCCATTTACAAAGTCACAGATACTGAGTAAATACTCCTCTGCACCCATTTAGTGAACCCCCAAGCCAAATCTTCGCCGATCGATCAAAGGAGAATGGATCGATCGGCAATTTAGCCAATTACTCATTGTGTGGATTGTATTGATGCATGTATTAAAGGGGGGGGGGACCCTCAGCTTGGGCTGCCGTTATAAAGCAGTAGTCCGCTCCACAAGTGTACGGTAGTTTACCTCATAATGTTAGTATCTGGCCCCCTGAGCATGTCCTACTCTTTCAAAAAATGAGTTTTCTAGGGTTCCAAAAAATGATTTTCCTAATCTCCATCTTCTGAGGTTACCATGGTAATCTTTAGTCTGCAATGGGCTCTGGGAAGAGCTTCATTTTCACCTCCCAGACACAACATTTCAAACGCTTATATCTACTGAATGGAGAATCATACAAAAAAAAAAATTTAAAAAAAGGTTGGAAAAGGCAAGAAGAAATCTATTAAAAGAAGGAACATTGAATAGAAAAATGGCAATTAGCCAGGACTGCTTCCATAGGAATTAAGATGCCAAGTAGCAGAAAGGTGCTGCTAATCAAATGCCCTTGATTAATTCATCAGCAAGTGTGACCACCTCTATAAAAGCCAAAGTTTTAGCAGTTTGCTGGTCTGGAGCATTCAGGTGTGTGTTAACACAATGTCAAGGAGGAAAGACATCAGCAATGATCTTAGAGAAGCGATTGTTGCTGCCCATCAATCTGGGAAGGGTTATATAAGGCCATTTCCAAACAATTTAAAGTCCATCATTCTACAGTAAGAAAGATTATTCAAAAGTGGAAAACATTCAAGACAGTTGCCAATCTTCCCAGGAGTGGACGTCCCAGCAAATTCACCCCAAGATCAGACCGTGAAATGCTTTGAGAAATTGCAAAAAAAAACCAAGATACATCTCAGAATCTACAGGCCTCAGTTAGCATGTTAAATGTTAAAGTTCATGACAGTACAATTAGAAAAAGACTGAACAAGTATGGTTTGTTTGGAAGGGTTGCCAGGAGAAAGCCTCTTCTCTCTAAAAAAGAACATGGCAGCACGGCTTAGGTTTGCAAAGTTTCATCTGAACAAACCACAAGACTTCTGAAACAATGTCCTTTGGACAGACAAGACCAAAGTGGAGATGTTTGGCCATAATGCACAGCGCCAAGTTTGGCGAAAACCAAACACAGCATATCAGCACAAACACCTCATACCAACTGTCAAGCATGGTGGTGGAAGGGTGATGATTTGGGCTTGTTTTGTAGCTACAGGAAATGGGAACCTTGCAGTCATTGAGTCGACCATAAACTCCTCTGTATACCAAAGTATTCTAGAGTCAAATGTGAGGCCATCTGTCCGACAGCTAAAGCTTGGCCGAAACTGGGTCATGCAACAGGACAATGATCCCAAGTACACCAGCAAATCTACAACAGAATGGCTGAAAAAGAAAAGAATCAAGGTGTTGCAATGGCCCAGTCAAAGTCCAGAACTCAACCCGATTGAAATGCTGTGGCTGGACCTTAAGAGAGCTGTGCATAAACAAATGCCCGCAAACCTCAATGAACTGAAGCAACGTTGTAAAGAAGAGTGGGCCAAAATTCCTCCACAACGATGTGAGAGACTGATAAAGTCATACAGAAAACGATTACTTCAACTTATTGCTGCTAAAGGTGGTTCTACAAGCTATTGAATCATAAGGTGTACTTCGTTTTTCACACATGGCTTCTCCATTTTGGCTTTATTTTTGTTAAATAAATCATGACACTGTGTAATTTGTCATGTGTTGTTGTTCATCTGAGGTTGTATTTACCTAATTTTAAGACCTGCTAAGGATGATTGTTAGTATGCCCTGATATGTAAAACCATAAAATTCAAAGAGGGTGTACTTTCTTTTTCACACAACTGTATAAACCTGTACACACACACTGTGATATATACATATACACAAATACTGTGACATATATACCTGTACACACATACGAGATACAGTATACTGTATGTAACAGCATACGTGTACAAATATACATATATATATATATATATATATATATATATATATATATATATGCGCCTAGGGCAGCAAAATCTGGGGGCGGCAAAAATTCCCTCCCCATAAGCTTTTGCCGCACTCTCTGGCCTATGGGACCTAATGGGAAGTCACTTCTCTGAGTGGCCACCTCCTCCCTGCCGCCCTCCTGCGGAATCCCAGTGTCAAATGATGCCGCTGACGTCATGAACGTGGCGTCACACAGCGTGTCGATGTCAAATAATGTTGCATTTCCATGGCAACACGCCACTGTGTGACGTCACATTCGTGCCGACCGCAGCATCATTTGACGCTGGGATGCCAAAAGGAGCAGGAGGGCGGCAGAGAGGCGGCGGCCGACACAGGCAAGTGCCAAGAGGCGGCGGATTTTGAATGTATGATTATGTATCAGTATGTATGTACAGATGCATATGTAACAGTATGTACAGATGCATATGTAACAGTATGTACAGATATATACGTAACAGTATGTACAGATGCATATGTAACAGTATGTACAGATATATATCAGATATATATCTGTACATACATACTGTTACATATGCATATCTGTACATACTGTTACATATATGTATCAGTATGTATGTACAGATGCATATGTAACAGTATGTACAGATATATACGTAACAGTATGTACAGATGCATATGTAACAGTATGTACAGATATATACGTAACAGTATGTACAGATGCATATGTAACAGTATGTACAGATATATATCAGATATATATCTGTACATACATACTGTTACATATGCATATCTGTACATACTGTTACATATATGTATCAGTATATATGTACAGATGCATATGTAACAGTATGTATGTACAGGTACATATCTGTACATACATACTGTTGCATAAATATCTAAATTTATTTTAACAAGGATCCCAATTAGTATTTATCACTGAAACAGGTATGGTCATGCACCACACTGACATTTTCTTCATCGGGATTGAAAAGCGTCTTTGATGCGATTTCATAGAACACTGGGGAACCAGAGTCCTGTCCTCTCTCTGACGGAGGGGGATGGAACGGGCTTTATTCTCCAGATAAAAAGAACGATTCATTTATTTAAGAACCAATCCTGCAGATATGAGATATGCAAAATACGTTTAATTCCCTCTGAAAACAACATTTAGAAAATGGAAATAACTTTCCGCATTATCTGCTTACCTGTTTCAGCTAGCGGGTTTGCTTGGGCATTGAACAGATATATGAGAACATGACATTCAGTTCGCTGCAGAAGGAGGGAGAGAGTATTTTTCACTTATGTAAAATAATTGCACAGGAACAACGTAAATCCGATCCCCAAAGGCAATTATTAAAGATTATGGTTCTGCATTTCTCATTCAGGCTCCCTCAGTAGATGCAGCTGCAGGTAGTTATTGTTGGTGCACTTTATTGCAAGCCAACAGAATTATGTTCAGGACACACCACTGTTCTTCTCACTACACGGAGAAGATTGCTTTAGAAGTGTCCTTGTGCTCTGCCTGCAAAGTGAGATAATGCAGGACGATGAATAGAGAAGAAATATGAAGGGAACTAAATTAAGACTTTCCGCTTCCTATAGATCTTTTGAAACTACTTCGACTCTGTGAATGCACCTAATTTGACCTCATTAACTGTTCTGTCACCGATGTGTAACTGCCAGAAGATGCGTTACAATGTATCTCAGTTCCTCTAGCCACTAAAGGGTGAATACACCTGTCCGACTGATGAATGTAATTCACAATACAGGCAAAGCAGTCTGGCATGACACTTATCTAATATTTCTAGTGTTTAATATTTATATATTAAAGGACCAAAAGCAGAATTTTCATGAACTGATTTTTCCAGAAATGAAAACATTTTATGCCGGTCTTCTTTAATAAGCCCGAAAACAATCATTTTGTATCTGTAGTTATGTTTCCATTTGTCTGAATGTTTACACTGTATAAAACTTGGTGCAACTAGTTAGCTGTTTATATAAATAAATATTATTAATGATCTGCTGAACAGTAAAATAGATCAGCTAGAAAACCAAACACTGATTTACAACAGAGAGCTGGTTTTTGCTGGTACAGAGGGAGACATTATAATAAATCCTAAAGATATTTTCAGTTTATTTTTCATGCCAACTTAAAGCAACAGTATAAAGTGTGTCCATGCAATGCTATCCAAAAGTATTAACTTCTCAATGTAAATCATCAACAGTATATTGTGCTGTCAAACTGTACTCAATACTGTTCTACAAAGTACCTTAGAAAGGCGCAAGTAGTTGCAAGCACATAAATGTTATTTTTCTTCTTTGTTTGGAATAAATCTTTTCCCCTTGTGTGTAATCTATGGTATTTCGCCTATTTGGAATTGATCTTAAATTCCCCAAAACACTGTAAAATAGAGAACATTAAACATTGTAGACGATGTGACATGAGCACATTTTTTAATTCTATTGTACTGTAACTCTTAATACTCATGTTCCAGACAGCAGCTTATCAAGTGGCCAGGAAAACGCAATTATCTTCCCTCCACCAGTGTCAAAAAGCCCAATTCTGTAGGTAGTTGGAAAAGAATAAACATCCCAATGATTAATTACTGGTCCTGAGCTCAAGTCCAGAGAGAGGGTCACACACTTGACAAGTAAGTGCCACGGCTTTTAGAAAACAATTAATGGGCATGTGATGATCAACCAAATATAAAATGAAAAGATTGTTCATTAATAAACGGGATCATTTTGCTGGTATCTCTAGCAGCAAATGGTTAAAGGTACAATGTGCACATGCAGGCGTGCGGATTTTAAGTGATTTAAATTTATAGCTGGATTCACAAAGGGATTTGAAAATAGTAAAAGGATTTTACTCCGTCGCTAATCTGTAAATCTTCTCCAGAAACTGTGGTAAATCGGTCAGGAAGAGAGAATTAAGACTACCCCTTCAGATCAGAAATAAGAGCCATGAAAAAGCCTAACTGCTCCGGTTGGGCTATTTTGCTCATTGAGGCACCTTTTTGCTCACACGGCGTTCTCGGGGGCTGCTTCCTTTGTGCTCGGGGTTATCAGCTTTTCTGTGATTTTTCAGTTTCCAAATTAATTTCTGTGAACGTCTCAGCATCGTGTTGTACTTGAAAACAAGTCGCTTTCAAAGGGAAATACAGAAAAAAAATGAAGGTGTGCCCCTATATGTCTCACACACGTCCCCAAAGCCGACTACAGCTAATAATCAGGAAGCAGGACCCCCGAAACCTAATCAGCTAATAATCAGGAAGCAGGACCCCCGAAACCTAATCAGCTAATAATCAGATCCCCGAAGCCTACTCCAGATAATAAATCAGGAAGCAGGACCCCCGAAGCCTACTCCAGATAATAAATCAGGAAGCAGGACCCCCGAAGCCTACTCCAGATAATAATCAGGAAGCCGGACCCCCGAAGCCTACTCCAGATAATAATCAGGAAGCCGGATCCCCGAAGCCTACTCCAGATAATAATCAGGAAGCCGGATCCCCGAAGCCTACTCCAGATAATAATCAGGAAGCCGGATCCCCGAAGCCTACTCCAGATAATAATCAGGAAGCAGGACCCCCGAAGCCTAGTCCAGATAATAATCAGGAAGCAGGACCCCGGAAACCTAATCAGCTAATAATCAGGACCCCGAAGCCTACTCCAGATAATAAATCAGGAAGCGGGACCCCCGAAGCCTACTCCAGATAATAAATCAGGAAGCAGGACCCCCGAAGCCTACTCCAGATAATAATCAGGACCCCGAAGCCAACTCCAGATAATAATCAGGAAGCAGGACCCCCGAAGCCTACTCCAGATAATAATCAGGACCCCGAAGCCTACTCCAGATAATAATCAGGAAGCAGATTCTTTTCAAACCGGGATCTACTTCCCGAAGAATTTAGTGAACAGCTTAGGCAGCCAGGTTCAGATAGGACCAAGTTATAGCCGAGGCACTGTGCCTATGGGAAAAGAGGGGCCCTACGAAAAGCATTGGATGTATTATGGTGAATTATTTTTAATATTTTGATAAATTCCTTAATGATCTGTAATAAAAGTGATTTACCAGATTTACCATTTTAAAGGAGCAATCCAAGCCCTTTTCGTCCCTTTTTACCCAGAATTGAACCAGGGGGTCTCTAGAGTTGAACCCCGTTAATTTCAGCTCCGGGGACCCCCTGCTACTGGAGATACTTACCTCTTACCTCCATAGTAGGTTCTGGTAGCCGCTCCGGCTGAGCTACCTGGGCTTTCAGCTTTAAAGCTCCCACGTCACGCGGGCCAAAGGGACGCCGAACCTGATGATGTCACGGCTTGATGATGTCACAGCTTCTTATTGACCCACAGGTCAAGGAAGCTTTGAACAGCGGCCATTACGTGATACAGGCGGGCCCAGCTTGTCGGCGATCCGCCAATACGGCGATACTGAGAAGGGGGCTGCCATGTCTGGGCAGTGGCTGAACGGCGGCTGCCGAGGTTACGCATGCGCAGAAGGTGAGATTGGAGACCTGCAGGAGACGCCAAAAATCACCGGTTACGCTTTCCCGTGATTTTCGTTTTGTGGCGGGGCCACAGAAGGGAACCCGCCGTATTAGTGGGGCCCTGCGGAACCCGCCATATTAGTGGGGCCCTGCGGAACCCGCCATATTAGTGGGGCCCTGCGGAACCCGCCATATTAGTGGGGCCCTGCGGAACCCGCCGTATTAGTGGGGCCCTGCGGAACCCGCCATATTAGTGGGGCCCTGCGGAACCCGCCGTATTAGTGGGGCCCTACGGAACCCGCCGTATTAGTGGGGCCCTACGGAACCCGCCATATTAGTGGGGCCCTACGGAACCCGCCGTATTAGTGGGGCCCTACGGAACCCGCCGTATTAGTGGGGCCCTACGGAACCCGCCATATTAGTGGGGCCCTACGGAACCCGCCATATTAGTGGGGCCCTACGGAACCCGCCGTATTAGTGGGGCCCTACGGAACCCGCCGTATTAGTGGGGCCCTACGGTACCCGCCATATTAGTGGGGCCCTACGGTACCGGGTAGTCGAGCACAGCAGCTACTACAAAAAGGTAAGTATCTCCGGAAGCAGGGGCCCCCCCAGAGCTGAAACTGGAGGTCAGCTCCGGACACGCCCTGCTCCAAAAATTTAAATTAATTAAAATTAAAAAGGAGGAGCTTGGATTGCCGCTTTAAAATAAACAGGGCACGTGACAGGTTTTTGGGTCTTCTGCCGCAAGATGGGCGCACGCTTAAATGGAGTCGGACCTGTATCGGAAGCGGAAATCGGTTCGAGAGACAAATTTAAAACTGAAACATTTTATGCAATTATGGACAAATTAATAGTAGAAATTGAAAGACAAAAAACAGCTTATTCTAGTTTAAATGATTGGAAACAAAATCTAACGGATCGTGAATGAACATCTAAAATGAGAATAAAAGCAACACATCTAGCCCAAGCGTAACCTTTGGGTTTAGAAACGGATTTTATGGATGAATGTCTTCTGTTTAAATTTCGTGAATGCGTTGCGTCTGTGAGCAAGATATTACATGCGCAAATTGTTTGTGAATGTACGCGGCAATTTTCAGTTCCGAAGCGAAGAAAAAAAAAAAACTATTAAAGATTTACAATTGGGCAAAAGAAATGATCGTCTCTTTCTTTACTTTCAACAGAATACGAATTACTTTGCAAATTAAATAGTGATGATGTAGAAAACGTAATGTAAAAATCTATGTTGTAAATGTAATAAGAGACTCAATTTTTTCAACAGGGGAAACCTAATATATTTTTTGATTGGAGATAGATATATACATAACATATATACACACACACACACACACACACACACACACACACACGGACTATTTAACACCTCAAGTCATAAAATCGCATATTACACAGGGGAAAGGGGGGGGTTAGGCTTCAGTCACCGATAACATTCCTACAGTATATGCGCTGTTTGTAAGTTTAACCTTGCTGCTTCATCCATTGTAACATCGCCGGAAGAAGAGATCAGTGTATCTCGAAAGCTCGCACCAATAAAAGCATTTCGTTAGCCACAGAACGGTATCATCTATTCATTTTTGATATCTATCAATCTCTATATCTCTATCTATTTCTATCTATCTCTCTCTCGCTCTATATAGATATATCTATCTATCTATATCATATCACGCATTTTATCCCATTATCTTATTAAAGTACATTACTTATCTTCTGCTCTCCAAGGAAAGGGCCCTTAATTTGCCTCAAAACATAGAGAGAGAAACGTGGAATATTTGTTACACATTGGCAAATAAAATGGGCTCCAAACAGACTGAGAAAAAAACCTTTAACCAGAGGAGTTCACCCGGTGAGACAATGAGCCGGCGGTTTGGCTGGTTATTTACTTCACTGCACAAATACATGTTTGCCTTGATGCACAGAGTTATGAATGGACTGACTTATAAAGGAGTGAGTCAGCATCGTAAAAACAAACAAGTATAAATTACACTGTCAACCAGTTGAATAAAACCGCAGGGACGCACGCCACTTTTACACCTGCCCCAGCTCAACGTAGCAGCTCGGGTTTAAAATACACATTCTGTGTTGATGTGACCTTTTCATGCATGCAATGTTCTGTACGATTATTCTAACCTTTGTGTTTATCATCTCATAAAAAATGGTTTTGCAGCCAATAAGATTATATTGCAATCATATCAGTTTTTGTAAGATATGTTTAAAGCAGCAGCAGCTGCACCCCACTAGCAAAGCCCCTTTTTAATTGGATAGGAACTGTGGGGTCCTCCAAAGGCAACCCCCAATATTTTCAGCTCACAAGATACATGTACTTACCGGTGAAGTTAACAGTATTACTTCCTGGATTTAATGGGGGATTTAAATGGCCGTTCGATCGGAAGCTGCAACCGATAATGTTTCGAGTTCTTATTGGTGCAAGATTTGGCAGCCATTTGGTTTTCCCTGAAGCGAGATTTAAACTCGTTCATTTCCCTGTTCGGTATCTCGGGAGTGACCCCTTTCCCCTGTATTTACAGCATTGGAACCGGGCAGGGAGATCTGCTTAATGATAACAGAATAGTGCTAAGAGTTTGATACATTTTAAAAGATGATGAAAGGGATAAAGTTATTTAGTTGAAACACCTTCAACCTTTTGCGTGCCGGGGGGGGGGAAGGGGGTCAGCGGCTCCAGAATACATGGAGATCACGGCGCCATGGATGGGAACGGAAGGGGTGAGACTTCTCCTCTTCCATTCCAGCCCTGGCCAGATTGTGTTCAGAAGGCAATCTCCCCTAGATAAACTAGTTTTAACATGGCTGTTGAATACTGGGCCCCACCCTGGGTTGCTATGGGGAGCCAGGTGTCACTCGGGGTTATTTGAGGAGGGACTATTCTAAAAGGTTAGGTTCCAGGAGGACATGAGGAGCCTCGGGGAGAGTAGGTAGGTAATGTTTGTCAAGTGATTCTATAGACCAGATGCCCCTGCGTATTATGTTGGAGATAGGGACAGTATCTGTTAAGTTAGGATGCCCGAAAAGAGGAATGGAATTCTGAATAAATAAAGAAAAGGAATACGCCACAGAGGGCCCCAGGAAAGAGGTCTCCCGGGTGTCGGCAGATCAGCTCTAACCGCGGATCAGCGCTAATATTCCCATCAGTCTGTATGGAAGCGGCAGTTCCCAAACCGGCACACGTTATTGGGTCAAGTAAGAAAGACCCACCAGGATTCCCGTCAGGGGCCCCGAGTAATCGGATCAATACCGATGATGGGTCTGAAGCAACAAGGGGATCCGTGTCCCACCCTCACTCAGAACCACCAAGTCACAGTATCTCCACTCAATGTGTTACGGGTGGGCACTGATGGAAGAACTGTATTCATGTCTGTCTGTTATAAAATACCGTGCAACGTTATTAATATGTATGAGCGGTCCCTGTCCTTTGGGACACAAATAAAATTACTGTTGTATTACAAAAGTTCCTGGCGCCCATTATTATATAACCTCGCTACCGCCTCGCCCAGCTGCCTGAATCCAGCCCCCGAGCCAAGGTAACCCCTGCGGACTCGCCATATAATACACCCCCGGTGTAATCTCCCGAGAAGCCGGATACAATTACAAGCTCTGCTTGCAGTGAAAGAGTTAAACGAGAAAGATGAAAAATTAATGAAGACAACATGCAACAGCTCGTTAGCGAGGACAACCCGAATTTGTCTTAAGCAGAGTGTGATGGATTGCAATTTCTGGGAGATTGAGCGGCCCTTTTTGAATTATGAGTGGGTGTGAAAGAGAAATGGCAGCTTTTCTATAACATGCGAATGCGCTATATGGCAATATTGCTTTTCCTGCGACGCTCCTGACATTGAGAGGCTCTGAAACTATTCTGGCTAATTAGCATTGTATTTTCCATAAGATAAGAAGCTGTGTGAAGATTGCAATGTAAAGGCTTAAACAGATCCTTATAAAATCCCCACATCTGACAGGTCTGCAGCCCGCCTTTCCCCATCGTCTCTTAGCATACTGGCGTCCTCAGTTACCCAACGGAATCCGTTCTGGAAGTAGCGCTGGATATGAAACCGTTGTAAAGTGAGTCCCATGATAATCAGTGGCGGAAAGCGTTGGATAACGCATTCAGGCGTCGGATAACGCATTCAGGCGTCGGATAACGCATTCAAGCGTTGAAAAAAGGCCCGTAGGGCTGCATTGTAAAGCGTTGGATATGCCATTCGTTGTAAAGTGAAACGTTGGATAACGAGGAGTACCTGTACAATGCTTCCACTACAGCCAGGGATTCTGGGTAATGACATGCAAATGAGCCCAGTGTGTCACTCTGCTTCTTGCCCATTGCAACATGGACCCAATAAGCGTCCCCCTGCCGCATTACCCCGCTTTATCTGCGCAGCCTGGTCACTAGCTACGCACGTCTCTAACCCAGGGGTGCAGATACAGCGGTGTTATGCGGCAGCCATACGCTTAAAGGGGTCCATGCTAAAGTGGACAAGAAGCAGTGACACACAGCGTGCTCATTTGCATGTCATTACCCAGAATCCCTGGCTGCAGTGGAAGCATTGTATGCCAAGGCTACGGCCCCAGTGAGCACGCGCGTCGGAGCCCCTGGCGGCACTTGCACACGTAAAAGCTGCGATCAGTGGACTCACCTACTCACTCACTTCTGCGATGGGACGCACGACGAGGGGGCGCTGCCATAACAACGTCACATCCTCTCTCATTGGTTGAAATTGACTTCACTCTGATTGGCTTTAAAACTTCTTTGCTCTCATTGGTTAATAAGAAACCACATGACGCCGTCGCCGCATGAAACGACAAAATTCTTGTCTTCTCAATATGCTGTTGCGCATCATACTTTCTGCTGGCGCGCGCAGGTAGTGGCTGCGGCCGGCCCCACAGAGGGCCGTATCTTGTTGATGCCATAGCACGCGCAGCGGCGAGACCGTACACACAATGGGGACAGGCAGGGATGCCGAGCGGTCAGAGATCTGCATGTCCTCACGCGTGCGCCTTGTTGTACGGTGAGAGGTTTGCGCCACTTTTGTACTCGCCATACGTTATTGCGTGTCTGGTTGGACACATCCTTATATAATACAAGTCCATGTCTATAGAGGGATAAGCTGCATGGGCTGGGGGTTGACTGCTCAGCACTTTGTAGTAATAACAATGAGCTGCAGGTTGTTAGAAGCATTTCGGCGGAGATCCAGGGGTCCGTTAACCGTACGTTATTGGCACGGAGTTATCAAAATCATTAACGGACGTTATTTTCCTGGAGGCTAACGCATATCTACAAAGCTAATTTACATGCACAAAGAAAAGCCTTTGTGCATGTCGTTAACAGACTTAGCAGCATGTCAGCGCTGCCTCACGTTAAGCCTCGAGAGACATGAAGTCAATAAGGGACTGTGGGTCTTAGTACTACTTAGTGTTACTACAGTATATGCTGCAGCATGGGTATTGTCAGGATGGCCAAGTATCCCATCCAGCCACTCCCATCTGAACAAGTAACGTGCTTCCAACACGCAGAACTGTGCAATAGTATAGCCCAAGAGTATAGCCCAAGAGTATAGCCCAAGAGTATAGCCCGTCGGTTACAAAGAGAATTTATCTTCTACATGCCACCCGTCATACAAAAGGAAACGAGAAGGAAACCAGACTCTGAATCAGCATGTACCGAAGAGACGCCACAATCTCTGTGCGGTGACACAGTGACGGTCTTAGAGCAGGTTGTTGGAACATCTCCACAGTGTCATATTAAATAGGACGGAAGTAGAGTTCTATGTACATCTCATGTACGCCCCAATAATATAACCGCACAGATGATTTGTTCATATAAACAGCTCAACATTTATTACATGCATCAGAAGAACATGTGTGAGACAAAAAAAAGCCTTATAAAAGAGGAAATGTTGAAAGAATGACAAGATTCTGATCACCGCACAAAAATAGTAAAACGTTTAAAAAAATGATGTACAGGCGGTCCTCGCTTATCTGTCGGAATCCGTCCCGCAAAACACCGTTGGATAATGGACCATCTGATACCGAGGAGAACCTGTACTGAAACTGCCTGGGATTATTAAAGCTTATATTGTACATGGAGAATATAGTATTCATGGCAAAAGAATTAGAAACTGGAAGACATATTAGTATAAATAGTATCAAGATCACTAATATCAGACTACCCCAGGAAAGTTATCTCATAGCTTCCTCTTCAACAAACCAAATTACATCTTCTGTACAGAAAGAAACTCCTTGTACAAAAGAACACCTGCACATGATAACCTCAGAGAAAAACGCACGGATGTAAATCAATACCGCAGCGCACAAAATTCAATCAGACTTCTATAATACATCAGCTTCTGAAAACAGAGCAAGAGGGAAATTAAAAGAGAAACTTCCTCTAAATGTGTAAAGGTCACATTAAACAGCAAACTCAATTCTCTGCGAGCCACAGAGAAAACTCGTTTAAGACGACAGGCTGTCAGGACCGCGGCTTGATCACAACGCTAAGGGCTCTTAACTTTATTGGCGAGGAGAAGACGTGAGCATAACAGAAAAAATGGAGGTTGGAAAATGGAAGGGATTTGGTACAAGGCAGAAGGAAGAGAAGAGTGTAATATAAATAGGAAAGCAGCCTCTCCTCTTCCCATCATGCGTTAAACCCCATTCTCACCAGCACTTAACATTATCCTCCTGCCTATTCTCCCATGTTTCAATAAAGGAGGAAATTCTTCATTTCATGCAGGGTCTCTCGTGTCTAGAACGGTCTAACATAGGGGTAGCCAACTCCTGTCCTCAAGCGCTACCAACAGGTCAGGCTTTCAGTATATCCCCGCTTCAGCACAGGTGGTGCAATCAACGAGTGCACCACCACCACTATTGGGCTGAAGCAGGGATATCCTGAAAACCTGACCTGTTTGTAGCTCTTGAGGACTGGAGTTGGCTACCTCTAGTCCAATAGGTTCTCTTCAAGTCCTGACACCTCCCTCAGAAAAAAACACGAGTCGGCATCCCTAGCGCTCTTTGTAATGGCGCTCTCGTGATGCGTTATTTTATTTAGTATTTTTACAAAGGTTTGAAGCAGGGGGTCTACAAAGCTGAGCCGCCTTTATGTCCGCTCTGGGACCCCTGCTCCCTGAGTTATTAAAATCGGAAAGCCCTGGCTGGGCGCAGACAATGTCTATTTAAAAGATCTCTCATCCCGCGGGCCAATAGGAAGGCGAGGCGTCATCCCTTCAGGATGTAAGTATCTCAGGGGCCAGGGCGTCCGAGATCTGAAATCCACACCGTTCAGTTCCAGGGACCCCCTCCTTCCCACGTGTGTGTGTGTGTGTGTGTGTGTGTGTGTGTGTGTGTGTGTGTGTGTGTGTGTGTGTGTGTATATTTTTTTTAATAAAAGGCAATGCTCCTTTATCTGGAATTTGTTCCGTACTTTGTACTGTTTCTCTGTATAAATGGGAATGCAGGGTTCATTTGATTTGTCAGTGGATGGGGAAATAAATGGTGTTGTTCATATACAACTGTATCCCAAATTGGCTTGACATTAGATTTCAGAGGCACACGTGAGCATTGCATGGGCTATTATAACTAATGACATAGCAGAAAGAAACAATATTACAATGAATTGCTACAGTTACTATCCAATGATTGTTGAGGCACAGGAAGATAAAGTGCTTTCTCACAGAGCAGTGCAGCGGAAACTGAACTGATAGTAATTACAATGGCCAAGTCAGGAGTGGCCAACTCCAGTCCTCAAGGGCCACCACCAGGTCAGGTTTTCAGGACCTGCTTCAGCACAGGTGGCTCAATCATTGGCTCAGTAATTTGATCAGAACCCTCTGTGCTGAAGCAGGGATATCCTTAAAGCCTGACCTGTTGGTGGCCCTTGAGGAATGGAATTGGCCGCCCTGCACTAAGTGACGCTGTGTTCATTAACCTGCCAGAAACCGCACAGAATATATCAGTACTGTCCCTGGGAATTGTATCCCTCCTGTAATCTGTATTCTTTTTGGGGAGACAAGTTACTGAAAGTCCTTTCTTACCCTCCTCACTGCACTTTGCAATGCAGATATACTGATATACTAATACAACATGGATTGATAGAGATACATTTTTACATGGATTTCAGGCAAAAGGTGACACATTGTGTGCTCATTTGCATGTTATTTCCCAGAATCCCTTGCTGCAGTGGGAGCACTGTATGCTAGGTGATAGCAGCCATATTAACTTCCCAAAAGGAACCAAAAAAACTGACACATAAAAATGGTAAAAATCTTGAGAATAAGGAAGTGACTCAACCTCTCGCCGGCACCTCGTGATCGCGTCACCACTCCTCGGAGCGATCACATGATCGCGGCATCACTGATGATGCATATTAAAGAGTTGTACTCTTCTTCCATTCCACTGCCGGCTAGATCGCGTTCAGCAATCCCCTACAAAACGAGCCAAAAGTCTACGAGCCAGACCCCATGAAGTGCTGGCTACGTCATTGGACACTCAACGGATGAAGTGCCTGATACGTATGAACGTATGAGCATTAAAATCAGCTGATAATCATTCACTGCCAGTCCTCCACTGGAAGATATCTACCAATCCCTCCCTGATAGAGATGGAAAGCAGCCATGCTCGGTTTAGATTTGACATGTGGCTCCCCTGGAATGCATCCAACATCGTGTTCCTAACCTAGTGGTGCTATTGATCTGCAACTTAGAAAATAGCCACAATTCCCAGTCGTCCATTAGCTTGCATGGCTCCTCTGTTACATAATCTAATTACTGGCAATCTGGTTTAAAAATGCATCTGCGGATTTTTAGATCCCATGACAGATACTGAATTGGTATCATTTATATTAAAAGTCATCTTTCCCTTATACAGTACAAAGGTGCGCAAACTTTTCAGTTCGCACCCAACCCCACCGCCTGCGCTCCCCCTTTCCTGCGCCCCTCCTTACCTGCTCTCGGGCTTCGCGCCTCATACTAAGTCATGTGACGTGTTGCCATTTGACGCCGCGTTGCCGAAGAGCTGGCCGAGAGCAGGTAAGGGAAGTTGCAGAGGCATCCGCTTCCCCCGGCATTTAATTGACATGCCTGCGGGAAGAGCGCGGGGGCTCTGCCACCTACGCGCCCCCCTAGGAAACCCCCACCCCTGCCTTGTACAACATGAACAGAATATGCCACAAAGGCAGGCGTTTCCCTATTGCTCTAGATCAGGGGGCTCAACTCCAGTCCTCAAGACCACCCAACAGGTCAGGTTTTAATGATATCCCAGCTTCAGCACAGGTGGCTTAATCAGTGGCTCAGTCAAAGACTGCACAATCTGTGCTGAAGCAGGGATCACCTTGAAACATTACCTGTGGTGGGGGGAGGGGGTCTTGAGGACTGGCGTTGAGCACCCCATATCTAGATAAGAGCCAGACATTGTGACTGCGCAGACACTGCACCAAGAAAAGACTATTTAGGTGTAAAATTGATGCGGAGAGTTATCTGGAACATTAATCTCTTAGTGGCAATATATACATTTTGCCCTGTGTGTGGGTCACTGATCTGCAGAGGGAATCATTCAGCACTCGCACTTTACACATTATTGCTAGGCTATGATACTTATATCCACAACATATGTATAAGATTTTAAAAGCTCGGTACTTATTTATTTACATCTTCAGTAGGAAGAAATCTCCTGTTGGCTCATTAAGTGGAATAAAAACCCATCACAAATTTTGACTGCTGCAGAACCAATATGGACACTGGAATTTTGCTCTGTACTTATATATAATGAATTTTACAAGGATATCGACACATATAGATACACATTGTAATTATGTTTAATAATGATGTTTCTTCTAAAAAGTTACATGACACTGCACTATGACATGGTACAAATTACCTCCGGAGATATCCTGGTTCAAATTCTAAAATTGTACTGTACCTCTAAATAAAACTGTATAGCGCATTGTACCTTAGTCAGCGCTTTGTGAAAATAGTTTAATATTGCTTCGCCTAGTCACGTACCATGAGCACCCCCTGCAGACGTGGTAAATATTTATATATTTCTGTACTATGCATAATAAAATAGATTTCGATATACAAAGCCATTTTGTAACAGACTCATTCAGAGCTGCAAATAATGTCATAACCATTTACAGCCCCTCCAGTCTGGTGCCTCAATTAATGTCACTGAAATGTCAACCACTAATTGGGAAAACGGAAACCTTTGCTACAAATGTAAACGAACAGACAATATGGGAGAGAAGGCTGGCCTGGGATTGCAGACACAATGTGGGAGAGAAGGCTGGCCTGGGATTGCAGACACAATGTGGGAGAGAAGGCTGGCCTGGGATTGCAGACACAATGTGGGAGAGAAGGCTGCCTGGGATTGCAGGCACAGTGTGGGAGAGAAGGCTGGCCTGGGATTGCAGGCACAATGTGGGAGAGAAGGCTGGCCTGGGATTGCAGACACAATGTGGGAGAGAAGGCTGGCCTGGGATTGCAGGCACAATGTGGGAGAGAAGGCTGGCCTGGGATTGCAGGCACAGTGTGGGAGAGAAGGCTGCCTGGGATTGCAGACACAATGTGGGAGAGAAGGCTGGCCTGGGATTGCAGGCACAGTGTGGGAGAGAAGGCTGGCCTGGGATTGCAGGCACAGTGTGGGAGAGAAGGCTGGCCTGGGATTGCAGGCACAATGTGGGAGAGAAGGCTGGCCTGGGATTGCAGACACAGTGTGGGAGAGAAGGCTGGCCTGGAATTGCAGACACAATGTGGGAGAGAAGGCTGGCCTGGGATTGCAGGCACAGTGTGGGAGAGAAGGCTGGCCTGGGATTGCAGGCACAATGTGGGAGAGAAGGCTGGCCTGGAATTGCAGACACAATGTGGGAGAGAAGGCTGGCCTGGGATTGCAGGCACAATGTGGGAGAGAAGGCTGGCCTGGGATTGCAGGCACAGTGTGGGAGAGAAGGCTGGCCTGGGATTGCAGGCACAATGTGGGAGAGAAGGCTGGCCTGGGATTGCAGACACAGTGTGGGAGAGAAGGCTGGCCTGGAATTGCAGACACAATGTGGGAGAGAAGGCTGGCCTGGGATTGCAGGCACAGTGTGGGAGAGAAGGCTGGCCTGGGATTGCAGGCACAATGTGGGAGAGAAGGCTGGCCTGGGATTGCAGGCACAGTGTGGGAGAGAAGGCTGGCCTGGGATTGCAGGCACAATGTGGGAGAGAAGGCTGGCCTGGGATTGCAGGCACAGTGTGGGAGAGAAGGCTGGCCTGGGATTGCAGGCACAGTGTGGGAGAGAAGGCTGCCTGGGATTGCAGACACAGTGTGGGAGAGAAGGCTGGCCTGGGATTGCAGACACAATGTGGGAGAGAAGGCTGCCTGGGATTGCAGGCACAGTGTGGGAGATAAGGCTGGCCTGGGATTGCAGGCACAATGTGGGAGAGAAGGCTGCCTGGGATTGCAGACACAATGTGGGAGAGAAGGCTGCCTGGGATTGCAGGCACAATGTGGGAGAGAAGGCTGGCCTGGGATTGCAGGCACAATGTGGGAGAGAAGGCTGGCCTGGGATTGCAGGCACAATGTGGGAGAGAAGGCTGGCCTGGGATTGCAGGCACAGTGTGGGAGAGAAGGCTAGCCTGGGATTGCAGGCACAATGTGGGAGAGAAGGCTGGCCTGGGATTGCAGGCACAGTGTGGGAGAGAAGGCTGGCCTGGGATTGCAGGCACAATGTGGGAGAGAAGGCTGGCCTGGGATTGCAGGCACAGTGTGGGAGAGAAGGCTGGCCTGGGATTGCAGGCACAGTGTGGGAGAGAAGGCTGCCTGGGATTGCAGACACAGTGTGGGAGAGAAGGCTGGCCTGGGATTGCAGACACAATGTGGGAGAGAAGGCTGCCTGGGATTGCAGGCACAGTGTGGGAGATAAGGCTGGCCTGGGATTGCAGGCACAATGTGGGAGAGAAGGCTGCCTGGGATTGCAGACACAATGTGGGAGAGAAGGCTGCCTGGGATTGCAGACACAATGTGGGAGAGAAGGCTGGCCTGGGATTGCAGACACAGTGTGGGAGAGAAGGCTGGCCTGGGATTGCAGACACAGTGTGGGAGAGAAGGCTGGCCTGGGATTGCAGACACAATGTGGGAGAGAAGGCTGGCCTGGAATTGCAGACACAATGTGGGAGAGAAGGCTGGCCTGGGATTGCAGGCACAATGTGGGAGAGAAGGCTGGCCTGGAATTGCAGACACAATGTGGGAGAGAAGGCTGGCCTGGGATTGCAGGCACAATGTGGGAGAGAAGGCTGCCTGGGATTGCAGGCACAGTGTGGGAGATAAGGCTGGCCTGGGATTGCAGACACAGTGTGGGAGAGAAGGCTGGCCTGGAATTGCAGACACAATGTGGGAGAGAAGGCTGGCCTGGGATTGCAGGCACAATGTGGGAGAGAAGGCTGGCCTGGGATTGCAGGCACAGTGTGGGAGAGAAGGCTGGCCTGGGATTGCAGGCACAATGTGGGAGAGAAGGCTGGCCTGGGATTGCAGGCACAGTGTGGGAGAGAAGGCTGGCCTGGGATTGCAGGCACAATGTGGGAGAGAAGGCTGGCCTGGGATTGCAGGCACAATGTGGGAGAGAAGGCTGGCCTGGGATTGCAGACACAATGTGGGAGAGAAGGCTGGCCTGGGATTGCAGACACAGTGTGGGAGAGAAGGCTGGCCTGGGATTGCAGGCACAATGTGGGAGAGAAGGCTGGCCTGGGATTGCAGGCACAATGTGGGAGAGAAGGCTGCCTGGGATTGCAGGCACAATGTGGGAGAGAAGGCTGGCTTGGGATTGCAGGCACAATGTGGGAGAGAAGGCTGCCTGGGATTGCAGGCACAATGTGGGAGAGAAGGCTGGCCTGGGATTGCAGGCACAATGTGGGAGAGAAGGCTGGCCTGGGATTGCAGGCACAATGTGGGAGAGAAGGCTGGCCTGGGATTGCAGGCACAATGTGGGAGAGAAGGCTGGCCTGGGATTGCAGGCACAGTGTGGGAGAGAAGGCTGGCCTGGGATTGCAGGCACAGTGTGGGAGAGAAGGCTGGCCTGGGATTGCAGGCACAGTGTGGGAGAGAAGGCTGGCCTGGGATTGCAGACACAGTGTGGGAGAGAAGGCTGGCCTGGGATTGCAGGCACAATGTGGGAGAGAAGGCTGCCTGGGATTGCAGGCACAGTGTGGGAGAGAAGGCTGGCCTGGGATTGCAGGCACAGTGTGGGAGAGAAGGCTGGCCTGGGATTGCAAGCACAGTGTGGGAGAGAAGGCTGGCCTGGGATTGCAGGCACAGTGTGGGAGAGAAGGCTGGCCTGGGATTGCAGACACAGTGTGGGAGAGAAGGCTGGCCTGGGATTGCAGGCACAATGTGGGAGAGAAGGCTGGCCTGGGATTGCAGGCACAATGTGGGAGAGAAGGCTGGCCTGGGATTGCAGACACAATGTGGGAGAGAAGGCTGGCCTGGGATTGCAGACACAGTGTGGGAGAGAAGGCTGGCCTGGGATTGCAGGCACAATGTGGGAGAGAAGGCTGGCCTGGGATTGCAGGCACAGTGTGGGAGAGAAGGCTGCCTGGGATTGCAGGCACAGTGTGGGAGAGAAGGCTGGCCTGGGATTGCAGACACAATGTGGGAGAGAAGGCTGGCCTGGGATTGCAGGCACAGTGTGGGAGAGAAGGCTGGCCTGGGATTGCAGGCACAATGTGGGAGAGAAGGCTGGCCTGGGATTGCAGACACAGTGTGGGAGAGAAGGCTGGCCTGGGATTGCAGACACAATGTGGGAGAGAAGGCTGGCCTGGGATTGCAGACACAGTGTGGGAGAGAAGGCTGGCCTGGGATTGCAGGCACAATGTGGGAGAGAAGGCTGCCTGGGATTGCAGGCACAATGTGGGAGAGAAGGCTGGCCTGGGATTGCAGGCACAATGTGGGAGAGAAGGCTGGCCTGGGATTGCAGACACAGTGTGGGAGAGAAGGCTGGCCTGGGATTGCAGGCACAGTGTGGGAGAGAAGGCTGGCCTGGGATTGCAGACACAATGTGGGAGAGAAGGCTGGCCTGGGATTGCAGACACAATGTGGGAGAGAAGGCTGGCCTGGGATTGCAGGCACAATGTGGGAGAGAAGGCTGGCCTGGGATTGCAGACACAATGTGGGAGAGAAGGCTGGCCTGGGATTGCAGACACAATGTGGGAGAGAAGGCTGGCCTGGGATTGCAGGCACAATGTGGGAGAGAAGGCTGGCCTGGGATTGCAGGCACAGTCTGGGAGAGAAGGCTGGCCTGGGATTGCAGACACAGTGTGGGAGAGAAGGCTGGCCTGGGATTGCAGGCACAATGTGGGAGAGAAGGCTGCCTGGGATTGCAGGCACAATGTGGGAGAGAAGGCTGGCCTGGGATTGCAGACACAGTGTGGGAGAGAAGGCTGCCTGGGATTGCAGGCACAATGTGGGAGAGAAGGCTGCCTGGGATTGCAGGCACAATGTGGGAGAGAAGGCTGGCCTGGGATTGCAGGCACAATGTGGGAGAGAAGGCTGGCCTGGGATTGCAGGCACAGTCTGGGAGAGAAGGCTGGCCTGGGATTGCAGACACAATATGGGAGAGAAGGCTGCCTGGGATTGCAGGCACAGTGTGGGAGAGAAGGCTGCCTGGGATTGCAGGCACAATGTGGGAGAGAAGGCTGCCTGGGATTGCAGGCACAGTGTGGGAGAGAAGGCTGGCCTGGGATTGCAGACACAGTGTGGGAGAGAAGGCTGCCTGGGATTGCAGACACAATGTGGGAGAGAAGGCTGCCTGGGATTGCAGGCACAATGTGGGAGAGAAGGCTGCCTGGGATTGCAGGCACAATGTGGGAGAGAAGGCTGGCCTGGGATTGCAGACACAATGTGGGAGAGAAGGCTGCCTGGGATTGCAGGCACAATGTGGGAGAGAAGGCTGGCCTGGGATTGCAGACACAATGTGGGAGAGAAGGCTGGCCTGGGATTGCAGGCACAGTGTGGGAGAGAAGGCTGGCCTGGGATTGCAGGCACAATGTGGGAGAGAAGGCTGGCCTGGGATTGCAGGCACAATGTGGGAGAGAAGGCTGGCCTGGGATTGCAGACACAGTGTGGGAGAGAAGGCTGCCTGGGATTGCAGACACAGTGTGGGAGAGAAGGCTGGCCTGGGATTGCAGACACAATGTGGGAGAGAAGGCTGGCCTGGGATTGCAGACACAATGTGGGAGAGAAGGCTGGCCTGGGATTGCAGACACAATGTGGGAGAGAAGGCTGCCTGGGATTGCAGACACAATGTGGGAGAGAAGGCTGGCCTGGGATTGCAGGGACACAGTGTGGGAGAGAAGGCTGGCCTGGGATTGCAGGCACAGTGTGGGAGAGAAGGCTGGCCTGGGATTGCAGACACAGTGTGGGAGAGAAGGCTGGCCTGGGATTGCAGGCACAGTGTGGGAGAGAAGGCTGGCCTGGGATTGCAGACACAATGTGGGAGAGAAGGCTGGCCTGGGATTGCAGACACAATGTGGGAGAGAAGGCTGGCCTGGGATTGCAGACACAATGTGGGAGAGAAGGCTGGCCTGGGATTGCAGACACAATGTGGGAGAGAAGGCTGGCCTGGGATTGCAGACACAATGTGGGAGAGAAGGCTGGCCTGGGATAGCAGGCACAATGTGGGAGAGAAGGCTGGCCTGGGATTGCAGGCACAGTGTGGGAGAGAAGGATGCCTGGGATTGCAGGCAGTGTGGGAGAGAAGGCTGGCCTGGGATTGCAGGCACAATGTGGGAGAGAAGGCTGACCTGGGATTGCAGACACAGTGTGGGAGAGAAGGCTGGCCTGGGATTGCAGGCACAGTGTGGGAGAGAAGGCTGGCCTGGGATTGCAGACACAATGTGGGAGAGAAGGCTGGCCTGGGATTGCAGGCACAGTGTGGGAGAGAAGGCTGGCCTGGGATTGCAGACACAATGTGGGAGAGAAGGCTGGCCTGGGATTGCAGGCACAATGTGGGAGAGAAGGCTGGCCTGGGATTGCAGGGACACAGTGTGGGAGAGGAGGCTGGCCTGGGATTGCAGGCACAATGTGGGAGAGAAGGCTGGCCTGGGATTGCAGGCACAATGTGGGAGAGAAGGCTGGCCTGGGATTGCAGGCACAATGTGGGAGAGAAGGCTGGCCTGGGATTGCAGACACAATGTGGGAGAGAAGGCTGGCCTGGGATTGCAGGCACAATGTGGGAGAGAAGGCTGCCTGGGATTGCAGGCACAATGTGGGAGAGAAGGCTGGCCTGGGATTGCAGGCACAATGTGGGAGAGAAGGCTGGCCTGGGATTGCAGGCACAGTGTGGGAGAGAAGGCTGGCCTGGGATTGCAGACACAGTGTGGGAGAGGAGGCTGGCCTGGGATTGCAGGCACAGTGTGGGAGAGAAGGCTGGCCTGGGATTGCAGACACAATGTGGGAGAGGAGGCTGGCCTGGGATTGCAGGCACAGTGTGGGAGAGAAGGCTGGCCTGGGATTGCAGACACAGTGTGGGAGAGAAGGCTGGCCTGGGATTGCAGGCACAGTGTGGGAGAGAAGGCTTGCCTGGGATTGCAGACACAATGTGGGAGAGAAGGCTGGCCTGGGATTGCAGGCACAATGTGGGAGAGAAGGCTGGCCTGGGATTGCAGGCACAATGTGGGAGAGAAGGCTGGCCTGGGATTGCAGGCACAATGTGGGAGAGAAGGCTGGCCTGGGATTGCAGGCACAATGTGGGAGAGAAGGCTGGCCTGGGATTGCAGACACAGTGTGGGAGAGAAGGCTGGCCTGGGATAGCAGGCACAATGTGGGAGAGAAGGCTGGCCTGGGATTGCAGGCACAGTGTGGGAGAGAAGGCTGCCTGGGATTGCAGGCACAGTGTGGGAGAGAAGGCTGGCCTGGGATTGCAGGCACAATGTGGGAGAGAAGGCTGGCCTGGGATTGCAGGCACAATGTGGGAGAGAAGGCTGGCCTGGGATTGCAGGGACACAGTGTGGGAGAGGAGGCTGGCCTGGGATTGCAGGCACAGTGTGGGAGAGAAGGCTGGCCTGGGATTGCAGGCACAGTGTGGGAGAGAAGGCTGGCCTGGGATTGCAGGCACAATGTGGGAGAGAAGGCTGGCCTGGGATTGCAGGGACACAGTGTGGGAGAGGAGGCTGGCCTGGGATTGCAGGCACAGTGTGGGAGAGAAGGCTGGCCTGGGATTGCAGACACAGTGTGGGAGAGAAGGCTGGCCTGGGATTGCAGACACAATGTGGGAGAGAAGGCTGGCCTGGGATTGCAGACACAGTGTGGGAGAGAAGGCTGGCCTGGGATTGCAGGCACAATGTGGGAGAGAAGGCTGGCCTGGGATTGCAGGCACAATGTGGGAGAGAAGGCTGGCCTGGGATTGCAGGCACAATGTGGGAGAGAAGGCTGGCCTGGGATTGCAGGCACAATGTGGGAGAGAAGGCTGGCCTGGGATTGCAGGCACAATGTGGGAGAGAAGGCTGGCCTGGGATTGCAGACACAGTGTGGGAGAGAAGGCTGGCCTGGGATAGCAGGCACAATGTGGGAGAGAAGGCTGGCCTGGGATTGCAGGCACAATGTGGGAGAGAAGGCTGGCCTGGGATTGCAGACACAGTGTGGGAGAGAAGGCTGGCCTGGGATTGCAGGCACAATGTGGGAGAGAAGGCTGCCTGGGATTGCAGACACAATGTGGGAGAGAAGGCTGGCCTGGGATTGCAGGCACAATGTGGGAGAGAAGGCTGGCCTGGGATTCCAGGCACAATGTGGGAGAGAAGGCTGGCCTGGGATTGCAGGCACAATGTGGGAGAGAAGGCTGGCCTGGGATTGCAGACACAGTGTGGGAGAGAAGGCTGGCCTGGGATAGCAGGCACAATGTGGGAGAGAAGGCTGGCCTGGGATTGCAGGCACAATGTGGGAGAGAAGGCTGGCCTGGGATTGCAGGCACAATGTGGGAGAGAAGGCTGCCTGGGATTGCAGGCACAATGTGGGAGAGAAGGCTGGCTTGGGATTGCAGGCACAATGTGGGAGAGAAGGCTGCCTGGGATTGCAGGCACAATGTGGGAGAGAAGGCTGGCCTGGGATAGCAGGCACAATGTGGGAGAGAAGGCTGGCCTGGGATTGCAGGCACAATGTGGGAGAGAAGGCTGGCCTGGGATTGCAGACACAGTGTGGGAGAGAAGGCTGGCCTGGGATTGCAGGCACAATGTGGGAGAGAAGGCTGCCTGGGATTGCAGGCACAATGTGGGAGAGAAGGCTGGCCTGGGAATGCAGGCACAGTGTGGGAGAGAAGGCTGGCCTGGGATTGCAGACACAGTGTGGGAGAGAAGGCTGGCCTGGGATTGCAGGCACAATGTGGGAGAGAAGGCTGGCCTGGGATTGCAGGCACAATGTGGGAGAGAAGGCTGGCCTGGGATTGCAGACACAATGTGGGAGAGAAGGCTGGCCTGGGATTGCAGGCACAATGTGGGAGAGAAGGCTGGCCTGGGAATGCAGGCACAGTGTGGGAGAGAAGGCTGGCCTGGGATTGCAGACACAGTGTGGGAGAGAAGGCTGGCCTGGGATTGCAGACACAGTGTGGGAGAGAAGGCTGGCCTGGGATTGCAGACACAGTGTGGGAGAGAAGGCTGGCCTGGGATTGCAGACACAATGTGGGAGAGAAGGCTGGCCTGGGATTGCAGACACAGTGTGGGAGAGAAGGCTGGCCTGGGATTGCAGGCACAGTGTGGGAGAGAAGGCTGCCTGGGATTGCAGACACAGTGTGGGAGAGAAGGCTGGCCTGGGATTGCAGACACAATGTGGGAGAGAAGGCTGGCCTGGGATTGCAGGCACAGTGTGGGAGAGAAGGCTGGCCTGGGATTGCAGACACAATGTGGGAGAGAAGGCTGCCTGGGATTGCAGGCACAATGTGGGAGAGAAGGCTGGCCTGGGATTGCAGGCACAATGTGGGAGAGAAGGCTGGCCTGGGATTGCAGGCACAATGTGGGAGAGAAGGCTGGCCTGGGATTGCAGGCACAGTGTGGGAGAGAAGGCTGGCCTGGGATTGCAGGCACAATGTGGGAGAGAAGGCTGGCCTGGGATTGCAGACACAATGTGGGAGAGAAGGCTGGCCTGGGATTGCAGGCACAATGTGGGAGAGAAGGCTGGCCTGGGATTGCAGGCACAATGTGGGAGAGAAGGCTGGCCTGGGATTGCAGACACAATGTGGGAGAGAAGGCTGGCCTGGGATTGCAGGCACAATGTGGGAGAGAAGGCTGGCCTGGGATTGCAGGCACAGTGTGGGAGAGAAGGCTGGCCTGGGATTGCAGGCACAGTGAGGGAGAGAAGGCTGGCCTGGGAATGCAGGCACAGTGTGGGAGAGAAGGCTGGCCTGGGATTGCAGGCACAGTGTGGGAGAGAAGGCTGGCCTGGGATTGCAGGCACAGTGTGGGAGAGAAGGCTGGCCTGGGATTGCAGGCACAGTGTGGGAGAGAAGGCTGGCCTGGGATTGCAGACACAGTGTGGGAGAGAAGGCTGGCCTGGGATTGCAGGCACAGTGTGGGAGAGAAGGCTGGCCTGGGATTGCAGACACAATGTGGGAGAGAAGGCTGGCCTGGGATTACAGGCACAGTATGGGAGAGAAGGCTGGCCTGGAATTGCAGGCACAATGTGGGAGAGAAGGCTGGCCTGGGATTACAGGCACAGTATGGGAGAGAAGGCTGGCCTGGAATTGCAGGCACAATGTGGGAGAGAAGGCTGGCCTGGGATTGCAGACACAATGTGGGAGAGAAGGCTGGCCTGGGATTACAGGCACAGTATGGGAGAGAAGGCTGGCCTGGGATTGCAGGCACAATGTGGGAGAGAAGTCTGGCCTGGGATTGCAGACACAGTGTGGGAGAGAAGGCTGGCCTGGGATTGCAGGCACAGTGTGGGAGAGAAGGCTGGCCTGGGATTGCAGGCACAGTGTGGGAGAGAAGGCTGGCCTGGGATTGCAGACACAGTGTGGGAGAGAAGGCTGGCCTGGGATTGCAGGCACAATGTGGGAGAGAAGGCTGGCCTGGGATTGCAGACACAATGTGGGAGAGAAGGCTGGCCTGGGATTGCAGGCACAGTGTGGGAGAGAAGGCTGGCCTGGGATTGCAGACACAGTGTGGGAGAGAAGGCTGCCTGGGATTGCAGGCACAGTGTGGGAGAGAAGGCTGGCCTGGGATTGCAGACACAATGTGGGAGAGAAGGCTGGCCTGGGATTGCAGACACAGTGTGGGAGAGAAGGCTGGCCTGGGATTGCAGACACAATGTGGGAGAGAAGGCTGGCCTGGGATTGCAGACACAGTGTGGGAGAGAAGGCTGGCCTGGGATTGGAGACACAGTGTGGGAGAGAAGGCTGCCTGGGATTGCAGGCACAGTGTGGGAGAGAAGGCTGGCCTGGGATTGCAGACACAATGTGGGAGAGAAGGCTGGCCTGGGATTGCAGGCACAATATGGGAGAGAAGGCTGCCTGGGATTGCAGACACAATGTGGGAGAGAAGGCTGGCCTGGGATTGCAGACACAATGTGGGAGAGAAGGCTGGCCTGGGATTGCAGGCACAATATGGGAGAGAAGGCTGGCCTGGGATTACAGACACAATGTGGGAGAGAAGGCTGGCCTGGGATTGCAGGCACAATGTGGGAGAGAAGGCTGGCCTGGGATTGCAGGCACAATGTGGGAGAGAAGGCTGGCCTGGGATTGCAGAAACAGTGTGGGAGAGAAGGCTGGCCTGGGATTGGAGACACAGTGTGGGAGAGAAGGCTGGCCTGGGATTGCAGGCACAGTGTGGGAGAGAAGGCTGGCCTGGGATTGCAGGCACAATGTGGGAGAGAAGGCTGGCATGGGATTGCAGGCACAGTGTGGGAGAGAAGGCTGGCCTGGGATTGCAGACACAATGTGGGAGAGAAGGCTGGCCTGGGATTGCAGGCACAGTGTGGGAGAGAAGGCTGGCCTGGGATTGCAGACACAGTGTGGGAGAGAAGGCTGGCCTGGGATTGCAGGCACAATGTGGGAGAGAAGGCTGGCCTGGGATTGCAGGCACAGTGTGGGAGAGAAGGCTGGCCTGGGATTGCAGAAACAGTGTGGGAGAGAAGGCTGGCCTGGGATTGCAGACACAGTGTGGGAGAGAAGGCTGGCCTGGGATTGCAGACACAGTGTGGGAGAGAAGGCTGGCATGGGATTGCAGACACAATGTGGGAGAGAAGGCTGGCCTGGGATTGCAGGCACAGTGTGGGAGAGAAGGCTGGCCTGGGATTGCAGGCACAGTGTGGGAGAGAAGGCTGGCCTGGGATTGCAGGCACAATGTGGGAGAGAAGGCTGGCCTGGGATTGCAGGCACAGTGTGGGAGAGAAGGCTGGCCTGGGATTGCAGGCACAATGTGGGAGAGAAGGCTGGCCTGGGATTGCAGGCACAATGTGGGAGAGAAGGCTGGCCTGGGATTGCAGGCACAATGTGGGAGAGAAGGCTGGCCTGGGATTGCAGACACAGTGTAGGAGAGAAGGCTGGCCTGGGATTGCAGGCACAGTGTAGGAGAGAAGGCTGGCCTGGGATTGCAGACACAGTGTGGGAGAGAAGGCTGGCCTGGGATTGGAGACACAGTGTGGGAGAGAAGGCTGGCCTGGAATTGCAGGCACAATGTGGGAGAGAAGGCTGGCCTGGGATTGCAGGCACAGTGTGGGAGAGAAGGCTGGCCTGGGATTGCAGACACAATGTGGGAGAGAAGGCTGCCTGGGATTGCAGGCACAATGTGGGAGAGAAGGCTGCCTGGGATTGCAGACACAGTGTGGGAGAGAAGGCTGGCCTGGGATAGCAGGCACAATGTGGGAGAGAAGGCTGGCCTGGGATTGCAGGCACAGTGTGGGAGAGAAGGCTGCCTGGGATTGCAGGCACAGTGTGGGAGAGAAGGCTGGCCTGGGATTGCAGGCACAATGTGGGAGAGAAGGCTGGCCTGGGATTGCAGGCACAATGTGGGAGAGAAGGCTGGCCTGGGATTGCAGACACAGTGTGGGAGAGAAGGCTGGCCTGGGATTGCAGACACAGTGTGGGAGAGAAGGCTGGCCTGGGATTGCAGGCACAGTGTGGGAGAGAAGGCTGGCCTGGGATTGCAGGCACAATGTGGGAGAGAAGGCTGGCCTGGGAATGCAGGCACAATGTGGGAGAGAAGGCTGGCCTGGGATTGCAGACACAGTGTGGGAGAGAAGGCTGGCCTGGGATTGCAGACACAGTGTGGGAGAGAAGGCTGGCCTGGGATTGCAGACACACAATGTGGGAGAGAAGGCTGGCCTGGGATTGCAGGCACAGTGTGGGAGAGAAGGCTGGCCTGGGATTGCAGACACAGTGTGGGAGAGAAGGCTGGCCTGGGATTACAGACACAATGTGGGAGAGAAGGCTGGCCTGGGATTGCAGGCACAGTGTGGGAGAGAAGGCTGGCCTGGGATTGCAGACACAGTGTGGGAGAGAAGGCTGGCCTGGGATTACAGACACAATGTGGGAGAGAAGGCTGGCCTGGGATTGCAGGCACAGTGTGGGAGAGAAGGCTGGCCTGGGATTGCAGACACAATGTGGGAGAGAAGGCTGGCCTGGGATTGCAGGCACAATGTGGGAGAGAAGGCTGGCCTGGGATTGCAGGGACAATGTGGGAGAGAAGGCTGGCCTGGGATTGGAGACACAGTGTGGGAGAGAAGGCTGGCCTGGAATTGCAGGCACAATGTGGGAGAGAAGGCTGGCCTGGGATTGCAGGCACAGTGTGGGAGAGAAGGCTGGCCTGGGATTGCAGACACAATGTGGGAGAGAAGGCTGCCTGGGATTGCAGGCACAATGTGGGAGAGAAGGCTGCCTGGGATTGCAGGCACAATGTGGGAGAGAAGGCTGGCCTGGGATTGCAGGCACAATGTGGGAGAGAAGGCTGGCCTGGGATTGCAGACACAGTGTGGGAGAGAAGGCTGGCCTGGGATTGCAGACACAGTGTGGGAGAGAAGGCTGGCCTGGGATTGCAGACACAGTGTGGGAGAGAAGGCTGGCCTGGGATTGCAGACACACAATGTGGGAGAGAAGGCTGGCCTGGGATTGCAGGCACAGTGTGGGAGAGAAGGCTGGCCTGGGATTGCAGACACAGTGTGGGAGAGAAGGCTGGCCTGGGATTACAGACACAATGTGGGAGAGAAGGCTGGCCTGGGATTGCAGGCACAGTGTGGGAGAGAAGGCTGGCCTGGGATTGCAGACACAGTGTGGGAGAGAAGGCTGGCCTGGGATTACAGACACAATGTGGGAGAGAAGGCTGGCCTGGGATTGCAGGCACAGTGTGGGAGAGAAGGCTGGCCTGGGATTGCAGACACAATGTGGGAGAGAAGGCTGGCCTGGGATTGCAGGCACAATGTGGGAGAGAAGGCTGGCCTGGGATTGCAGACACAATGTGGGAGAGAAGGCTGGCCTGGGATTGCAGGCACAATGTGGGAGAGAAGGCTGGCCTGGGATTGCAGGCACAATGTGGGAGAGAAGGCTGGCCTGGGATTGCAGGCACAATGTGGGAGAGAAGGCTGGCCTGGGATTGCAGACACAATGTGGGAGAGAAGGCTGGCCTGGGATTGCAGACACAGTGTGGGAGAGAAGGCTGGCCTGGGATTGCAGACACAGTGTGGGAGAGAAGGCTGGCCTGGGATTGCAGACACAATGTGGGAGAGAAGGCTGGCCTGGGATTGCAGGCACAATGTGGGAGAGAAGGCTGGCCTGGGATTGCAGGCACAATGTGGGAGAGAAGGCTGGCCTGGGATTGCAGGCACAATGTGGGAGAGAAGGCTGGCCTGGGATTGCAGGCACAATGTGGGAGAGAAGGCTGGCCTGGGATTGCAGACACAATGTGGGAGAGAAGGCTGGCCTGGGATTGCAGACACAGTGTGGGAGAGAAGGCTGGCCTGGGATTGCAGACACAGTGTGGGAGAGAAGGCTGGCCTGGGATTGCAGACACAATGTGGGAGAGAAGGCTGGCCTGGGATTGCAGGCACAGTGTGGGAGAGAAGGCTGGCCTGGGATTGCAGACACAATGTGGGAGAGAAGGCTGGCCTGGGATTGCAGGCACAATGTGGGAGAGAAGGCTGGCCTGGGATTGCAGGCACAGTGTGGGAGAGAAGGCTGGCCTGGGATTGCAGGCACAGTGTAGGAGAGAAGGCTGGCCTGGGATTGCAGGCACAATGTGGGAGAGAAGGCTGGCCTGGGATTGCAGGCACAATGTGGGAGAGAAGGCTGGCCTGGGATTGCAGGCACAATGTGGGAGAGAAAGCTGGCCTGGGATTGCAGACACAGTGTAGGAGAGAAGGCTGGCCTGGGATTGCAGGCACAGTGTAGGAGAGAAGGCTGGCCTGGGATTGCAGACACAATGTGGGAGAGAAGGCTGGCCTGGGATTGGAGACACAGTGTGGGAGAGAAGGCTGGCCTGGAATTGCAGGCACAATGTGGGAGAGAAGGCTGGCCTGGGATTGCAGGCACAGTGTGGGAGAGAAGGCTGGCCTGGGATTGCAGACACAATGTGGGAGAGAAGGCTGGCCTGGGATTGCAGACACAATGTGGGAGAGAAGGCTGCCTGGGATTGCAGGCACAATGTGGGAGAGAAGGCTGGCCTGGGATTGCAGGCACAATGTGGGAGAGAAGGCTGGCCTGGGATTGCAGGCACAGTGTGGGAGAGAAGGCTGGTCTGGGATTGCAGGCACAATGTGGGAGAGAAGGCTGGCCTGGGATTGCAGACACAATGTGGGAGAGAAGGCTGGCCTGGGATTGCAGACACAATGTGGGAGAGAAGGCTGGCCTGGGATTGCAGGCACAATGTGGGAGAGAAGGCTGGCCTGGGATTGCAGGCACAATGTGGGAGAGAAGGCTGGCCTGGGATTGCAGACACAATGTGGGAGAGAAGGCTGGCCTGGGATTGCAGGCACAATGTGGGAGAGAAGTCTGGCCTGGGATTGCAGACACAATGTGGGAGAGAAGGCTGGCCTGGGATTGCAGGCACAATGTGGGAGAGAAGGCTGGCCTGGGATTGCAGGCACAGTGTGGGAGAGAAGGCTGGCCTGGGATTGCAGGCACAATGTGGGAGAGAAGGCTGGCCTGGGATTGCAGACACAATGTGGGAGAGAAGGCTGGCCTGGGATTGCAGGCACAATGTGGGAGAGAAGGCTGGCCTGGGATTGCAGACACAGTTTGGGAGAGAAGGCTGGCCTGGGATTGCAGGCACAGTGTGGGAGAGAAGGCTGGCCTGGGATTGCAGGCACAATGTGGGAGAGAAGGCTGGCCTGGGATTGCAGGCACAATGTGGGAGAGAAGGCTGGCCTGGGATTGCAGACACAGTGTGGGAGAGAAGGCTGGCCTGGGATTGCAGACACAGTGTGGGAGAGAAGGCTGGCCTGGGATTGCAGACACAGTTTGGGAGAGAAGGCTGGCCTGGGATTGCAGGCACAGTGTGGGAGAGAAGGCTGCCTGGGATTGCAGACACAATGTGGGAGAGAAGGCTGGCCTGGGATTGCAGACACAGTGTGGGAGAGAAGGCTGGCCTGGGATTGCAGGCACAGTGTGGGAGAGAAGGCTGCCTGGGATTGCAGACACAATGTGGGAGAGAAGGCTGGCCTGGGATTGCAGGCACAATGTGGGAGAGAAGGCTGCCTGGGATTGCAGACACAATGTGGGAGAGAAGGCTGGCCTGGGATTGCAGGCACAATGTGGGAGAGAAGGCTGGCCTGGGATTGCAGACACAATGTGGGAGAGAAGGCTGGCCTGGGATTGCAGGCACAGTGTGGGAGAGAAGGCTGGCCTGGGATTGCAGACACAATGTGGGAGAGAAGGCTGGCCTGGGATTGCAGGCACAATGTGGGAGAGAAGGCTGGCCTGGGATTGCAGGCACAATGTGGGAGAGAAGGCTGGCCTGGGATTGCAGACACAGTGTGGGAGAGAAGGCTGCCTGGGATTGCAGGCACAATGTGGGAGAGAAGGCTGGCCTGGGATTGCAGACACAATGTGGGAGAGAAGGCTGGCCTGGGATTGCAGACACAGTGTGGGAGAGAAGGCTGGCCTGGGATTGCAGACACAATGTGGGAGAGAAGGCTGGCCTGGGATTGCAGGCACAGTGTGGGAGAGAAGGCTGGCCTGGGATTGCAGGCACAGTGTGGGAGAGAAGGCTGGCCTGGGATTGCAGACACAATGTGGGAGAGAAGGCTGGCCTGGGATTGCAGGCACAGTCTGGGAGAGAAGGCTGGCCTGGGATTGCAGACACAGTGTGGGAGAGAAGGCTGGCCTGGGATTGCAGACACAATGTGGGAGAGAAGGCTGCCTGGGATTGCAGACACAATGTGGGAGAGAAGGCTGGCCTGGGATTGCAGGCACAATGTGGGAGAGAAGGCTGGCCTGGGATTGCAGACACAGTGTGGGAGAGAAGGCTGCCTGGGATTGCAGGCACAATGTGGGAGAGAAGGCTGGCCTGGGATTGCAGACACAATGTGGGAGAGAAGGCTGGCCTGGGATTGCAGACACAGTGTGGGAGAGGAGGCTGGCCTGGGATTGCAGGCACAGTGTGGGAGAGAAGGCTGGCCTGGGATTGCAGACACAATGTGGGAGAGAAGGCTGGCCTGGGATTGCAGGCACAATGTGGGAGAGAAGGCTGGCCTGGGATTGCAGGCACAATGTGGGAGAGAAGGCTGGCCTGGGATTGCAGGCACAGTGTGGGAGAGAAGGCTGGCCTGGGATTGCAGGCACAGTGTGGGAGAGAAGGCTGGTCTGGGATTGCAGGCACAGTGTGGGGGAGAAGGCTGGCCTGGGATTGCAGGGGCACAATGTGGGAGAGAAGGCTGGCCTGGGATTGCAGGCACAATGTGGGAGAGAAGGCTGGTCTGGGATTGCAGGCACAGTGTGGGGGAGAAGGCTGGTCTGGGATTGCAGGCACAGTGTGGGAGAGAAGGCTGCCTGGGATTGCAGGCACAGTGTGGGAGAGAAGGCTGCCTGGGATTGCAGGCACAGTGTGGGAGAGAAGGCTGGCCTGGGATTGCAGACACAATGTGGGAGAGAAGGCTGGCCTGGGATTGCAGGCACAGTGTGGGAGAGAAGGCTGGTCTGGGATTGCAGGCACAGTGTGGGAGAGAAGGCTGCCTGGGATTGCAGACACAGTGTGGGAGAGAAGGCTGGCCTGGGATTGCAGACACAGTGTGGGGGAGAAGGCTGGTCTGGGATTGCAGGCACAGTGTGGGAGAGAAGGCTGCCTGGGATTGCAGGCACAGTGTGGGAGAGAAGGCTGGCCTGGGATTGCAGACACAATGTGGGAGAGAAGGCTGGCCTGGGATTGCAGGCACAGTGTGGGAGAGAAGGCTGGCCTGGGATTGCAGGCACAGTGTGGGAGAGAAGGCTGGCCTGGGATTGCAGGCACAGTGTGGGAGAGAAGGCTGGTCTGGGATTGCAGGCACAGTGTGGGAGAGAAGGCTGGCCTGGGATTGCAGGCACAATGTGGGAGAGAAGGCTGGCCTGGGATTGCAGGCACAATGTGGGAGAGAAGGCTGGCCTGGGATTGCAGGCACAGTGTGGGAGAGAAGGCTGGCCTGGGATTGCAGGCACAATGTGGGAGAGAAGGCTGGCCTGGGATTGCAGGCACAATGTGGGAGAGAAGGCTGGCCTGGGATTGCAGGCACAATGTGGGAGAGAAGGCTGGCCTGGGAATGCAGACACAGTGTGGGGGAGAAGGCTGGTCTGGGATTGCAGGCACAGTGTGGGAGAGAAGGCTGGCCTGGGATTGCAGACACAGTGTGGGGGAGAAGGCTGGTCTGGGATTGCAGGCACAGTGTGGGAGAGAAGGCTGGCCTGGGATTGCAGGCACAATGTGGGAGAGAAGGCTGGCCTGGGATTGCAGGCACAGTGTGGGAGAGAAGGCTGCCTGGGATTGCAGGCACAGTGTGGGAGAGAAGGCTGCCTGGGATTGCAGACACAGTGTGGGAGAGAAGGCTGGCCTGGGATTGCAGGCACAATGTGGGAGAGAAGGCTGGCCTGGGATTGCAGGCACAATGTGGGAGAGAAGGCTGGCCTGGGATTGCAGGCACAGTGTGGGAGAGAAGGCTGCCTGGGATTGCAGGCACAATGTGGGAGAGAAGGCTGGCCTGGGATTGCAGGCACAGTGTGGGAGAGAAGGCTGCCTGGGATTGCAGACACAGTGTGGGAGAGAAGGCTGGCCTGGGATTGCAGACACAGTGTGGGAGAGAAGGCTGGCCTGGGATTGCAGGCACAGTGTGGGAGAGAAGGCTGGCCTGGGATTGCAGACACAGTGTGGGAGAGAAGGCTGGCCTGGGATTGCAGGCACAATGTGGGAGAGAAGGCTGGCCTGGGATTGCAGACACAATGTGGGAGAGAAGGCTGGCCTGGGATTGCAGACACAGTGTGGGAGAGAAGGCTGGCCTGGGATTGCAGGCACAGTGTGGGAGAGAAGGCTGGCCTGGGATTGCAGACACAATGTGGGAGAGAAGGCTGGCTGGGATTGCAGGCACAGTGTGGGAGAGAAGGCTGGCCTGGGATTGCAGACACAATGTGGGAGAGAAGGCTGGCCTGGGATTGCAGACACAATGTGGGAGAGAAGGCTGGCCTGGGATTGCAGACACAATGTGGGAGAGAAGGCTGGCCTGGGATTGCAGACACAGTGTGGGAGAGAAGGCTGGCTGGGATTGCAGACACAATGTGGGAGAGAAGGCTGGCCTGGGATTGCAGGGACAATGTGGGAGAGAAGGCTGGCCTGGGATTGCAGACACAATGTGGGAGAGAAGGCTGGCTGGGATTGCAGACACAATGTGGGAGAGAAGGCTGCCTGGGATTGCAGGCACAATGTGGAAGAGAAGGCTGGCCTGGGATTGCAGGCACAGTGTGGGAGAGAAGGCTGGCCTGAGATTGCAGACACAATGTGGGAGAGAAGGCTGGCCTGGGATTGCAGACACAGTGTGGGAGAGAAGGCTGGCTGGGATTGCAGGCACAGTGTGGGAGAGAAGGCTGGCCTGGGATTGCAGACACAGTGTGGGAGAGAAGGCTGGCCTGGGATTGCAGGCACAGTGTGGGAGAGAAGGCTGGCCTGGGATTGCAGGCACAGTGTGGGAGAGAAGGCTGGCCTGGGATTGCAGACACAATGTGGGGGAGAAGGCTGGCCTGGGATAGCAGGCACAATGTGGGAGAGAAGGCTGTCCTGGGATTGCAGACACAGTGTGGGAGAGAAGGCTGGCCTGGGATTGCAGGCACAGTGTGGGAGAGAAGGCTGGCCTGGGATTGCAGGCACAATGTGGGAGAGAAGGCTGGCCTGGGATTGCAGGCACAGTGTGGGAGAGAAGGCTGGTCTGGGATTGCAGGCACAGTGTGGGAGAGAAGGCTGGCCTGGGATTGCAGACACAGTGTGGGAGAGAAGGCTGGCCTGGGATTGCAGACACAATGTGGGAGAGAAGGCTGGCCTGGGATTGCAGGCACAATGTGGGAGAGAAGGCTGGCCTGGGATTGCAGACACAATGTGGGAGAGAAGGCTGGCCTGGGATTGCAGACACAGTGTGGGAGAGAAGGCTGGCCTGGGATTGCAGGCACAATGTGGGAGAGAAGGCTGGCCTGGGATTGCAGACACAATGTGGGAGAGAAGGCTGGCCTGGGATTGCAGGCACAATGTGGGAGAGAAGGCTGGCCTGGGATTGCAGGCACAATGTGGGAGAGAAGGCTGGCCTGGGATTGCAGACACAGTGTGGGAGAGAAGGCTGGCCTGGGATTGCAGGCACAGTGTGGGAGAGAAGGCTGGCCTGGGATTGCAGACACAATGTGGGGGAGAAGGCTGGCCTGGGATTGCAGGCACAATGTGGGAGAGAAGGCTGGCCTGGGATTGCAGGCACAATGTGGGAGAGAAGGCTGGCCTGGGATTGCAGGCACAGTGTGGGAGAGAAGGCTGGCCTGGGATTGCAGGCACAATGTGGGAGAGAAGGCTGGCCTGGGATTGCAGACACAGTGTGGGAGAGAAGGCTGCCTGGGATTGCAGGCACAGTGTGGGAGAGAAGGCTGGCCTGGGATTGCAGACACAATGTGGGAGAGAAGGCTGGCCTGGGATTGCAGACAAAGTGTGGGAGAGAAGACTGCCTGGGATTGCAGGCACAGTGTGGGAGAGAAGGCTGGCCTGGGATTGCAGGCACAGTGTGGGAGAGAAGGCTGCCTGGGATTGCAGGCACAATGTGGGAGAGAAGGCTGCCTGGGATTGCAGGCACAATGTGGGAGAGAAGGCTGGCCTGGGATTGCAGACACAGTGTGGGAGAGAAGGCTGCCTGGGATTGCAGACACAATGTGGGAGAGAAGGCTGGCCTGGGATTGTAGACACAATGTGTGTTCAGTTTACAATGGCAGAGAGTTATGAAAATGAAATGTATGGATCCTTTCTTGTGCAGGAAAACACATTAGGACTGGAAATGGAAAGGCATTAGCGAGGAATGGATGAGACCATTATAATGACAGAACGGCCTCAATTTAAGGTCACAACTTTTACCTACATTGTCTGGGTTAGCTTTTTGAAAATATATTTTTTTTTAAATGACAGTCTAATTATTTGGAGGCATCAATGATAGCGTTAATAAATATATAAAATAGATACAATTTAGAAATGTAAATCTATACGATCTCACTGTCATTAATTACGTTTAATGCAATGAGAGATTGCTCTTACCGACCCGATGTTGCATATCCAGATTGCCACGTCTTTGAAGTGTTTATAAATCGATGTAATAAAAAGGGACTGACAGCAACCTTTTTAGTATTACAAAACTGGAAGCGGCTTCTCATGCTCAGCAGCATGTGGTTACGTAATAGTCCCGCGTGTAGTAACAATACTCCATGACACAATAGAACTGGGAATGTCCCATGCATAACTTGTTTGCTGCCTGCACTCGTTACTTACATGTTACGTCTGCTGCACATTCTGTTTTGCGTGCGTGCTGCATTATTGCCGCTTATTTGTCAAGCAAAACACAGAACCCCAGCAAGCTTTTTTTGTAAACCCCTGAGCCCCCACAAAATATATATATGTATATGTGTCAAAATGGAGTGCTATGGAGCGTGGCAAATGTATAGAACAGACGACAGAGAAGCCCAATGCTACATCCAACATGACAGAAATACACAGTAAAATACTTATATATTCTCTTGAAATAGGGTCACTTAGTTTAACCCTTTGGCCAAAGCGTTGTAAGCTTGCGAGCCACGTCAAGGCAGACACCTGTTCGCAAGTCCTAACACTACCTGGCCAAAGGGTCAAACTAAATGACCCTATTTCAAGAGAATATCTAAGTATTTTACTGTGTATTTCTGTCACGTTGGATGTAGCATTGGGCTTCTCTGTCGCTTATTTGTGAAGCGCCAACATATTCCGTGGTGCGGTACAATGGGGACAGAGTTATGCATATTACACACACTGATACATACAGGCGAGGATAAACACGCACAGAGGTAGTGAGCACCCTGATCCGGAGAGCTTACAATCTAGAGGGAATGAGGGAGAATGTTGAAACAAGAAGCTGTTTGCTAAACGCTGAGGCAGTTCTCCCGCCGGGGAACGGAATATAACGAAATAAATGAGATCTGCGCTGCGGACATCGGGAGAGAAGCTCAATTCTGGGGAGTTCTGTACAATCAGACAATCTGTATCTTGTGGTTAGAAGACTATTTGCCAGTTCTCAATACCACCAGTATATCAGCTCTTTTTGTTTTATTCTTTGTTTTCAAAGTAATTACGAATCCATCAATAGTCCGACAAACTGTTATTTATATATACATTTTATAAAGTAGTATGGAGTATAACTGAATTCCATTTCAGGGCAAAACATTTATTTTGCACAAGTTACAAAATCAGTAAAACCGTTTCAATGTATCAAGGAAACCGAATCCCAGACAGAGTGCCGGCACCAGACCTCCGGGTCACGTGATCCCTCAGTGCCGGCACCAGACCTCCGGGTCACGTGATCCCTCAGTGCCGGCACCAGACCTCCGGGTCACGTGATCCCTCAGTGCCGGCACCAGACCTCCGGGTCACGTGATCCCTCAGTGCCGGCACCAGACCTCCGGGTCACGTGATCCCTCAGTGCCGGCACCAGACCTCCGGGTCACTTGGTCCCTCAGTGCCAGTACCAGACCTCCGGGTCACGTGGTCCCTCAGTGCCGGCACCAGACCTCCGGGTCACGTGATCCCTCAGTGCCGGCACCAGACCTCCGGGTCACGTGGTCCCTCAGTGCCAGTACCAGACCTCCGGGTCACGTGGTCCCTCAGTGCCGGCACCAGACCTCCGGGTCACGTGGTCCCTCAGTGCCGGCACCAGACCTCCGGGTCACGTGGTCCCTCAGTGCCGGCACCAGACCTCCGGGTCACGTGGTCCCTCAGTGCCGGCACCAAACCTCCGGGTCACGTGGTCCCTCAGTGCCAGTACCAGACCTCCGGGTCACGTGATCCCTCAGTGCCGGCACCAGACCTCCGGGTCACGTGATCCCTCAGTGCCGGCACCAGACCTCCGGGTCACGTGATCCCTCAGTGCCGGCACCAGACCTCCGGGTCACGTGATTTCTCAGTGCCGGCACCAGACCTCCGGGTCACGTGATCCCTCAGTGCCGGCACCAGACCTCCGGGTCACGTGATTTCTCAGTGCCGGCACCAGACCTCCGGGTCACGTGATTTCTCAGTGCCGGCACCAGACCTCCGGGTCACGTGATCCCTCAGTGCCGGCACCAGACCTCCGGGTCACGTGATTTCTCAGTGCCGGCACCAGACCTCCGGGTCACGTGATCCCTCAGTGCCGGCACCAGACCTCCGGGTCACGTGATCCCTCAGTGCCGGCACCAGACCTCCGGGTCACGTGATCCCTCAGTGCCGGCACCAGACCTCTGGGTCACGTGATCCCTCAGTGCCGGCACCAGACCTCTGGGTCACGTGATTTCTCAGTGCCGGCACCAGACCTCCGGGTCACGTGATCCCTCAGTGCCGGCACCAGACCTCTGGGTCACGTGATCCCTCAGTGCCGGCACCAGACCTCTGGGTCACGTGATTTCTCAGTGCCGGCACCAGACCTCCGGGTCACGTGATTTCTCAGTGCCGGCACCAGACCAATCTGAGCGGTTCCCCAATCACCCCCTGGAAAATTAGCACGGTCCTGATACGCCATAACTGCCTCCATGCAGTACCAGGTACATCATTAGGGGGCGCTGTAAGGGTTAGAGCTGCGCTTTATGAGACTCAGACACAGGCGTCTGGTCTTTTAGTCTAGCTGGAAAGCCCAACCATCTCTCCTAATGGGCTGCCCCATGACACTGCGTCGTGGTCCCCCGACACTGCTGCGCACGCACCCCCCCCCGGCACTGCTTCACTCCCCCGACGATACTGTGCCCCCCCACTCCTGACACTGTCTCCCCACAACACTGTGCTTCCACCCCCCCGACACTGCCCCCCCCCACAACACTGATGCACCCCCCCCCGACGATACTGTGCCGCCCCCACCACAACACTGTGCCCCCCCGACACAGCACTGTGCCCCCCCACCCCACCGCCCCCCCTCCCTTCCCGACACTGCATTCCATCAACATGAACTCAATAAAGAATTCAGATAGAATACAAAGGCAGAGAGACTTCTAACCCCGGCGCGGTCTCGTAACTCCAGTGTCTCATTGGAAATACTGAGCACATCTGTATAAACAAGAATAAAAAAATAGCCGTTCTCAATAAGAATATTAACTGTTCTGTTGCAAATAGTGTTACTTCTAGAAAAGCAGAAGAGTTTCACTCTTAGGCCTCGTCCATGGTTGTTGCTTGCTGGCGGAGGCACGCTGACGCGCGCTTCCACTCAGCACTGAGCCCCTACAGCCGCAATTAGAGCGGCTTTAGCAGGGGCTCACCTACGCTTCCGCAAGCGCAGGTCTTGGGGAAATTTAACATTTCCTCGCTTGCCGGAGCGCAGGGCCGGTCAAGTGAGCGGTTCGCCCAATGAGGGCGAACCAGCTCCGTGATGTCACTGGCCCGCCCCCGGCCCGCCCCCTGACGGCGCGCAGGGAAAGCACCCGCAAGGCCAGGGAAAGCACCCGCTTTCCCTGAGCCTCAGCGCACCTCAGCACACAAGCGGGAAGCTTCGCCGAGGCCTAAGGCTGCGCTTATAGTGCCGGCGACGCGACGGCCGCTGGAAAATCAAATAGAGATGACTTCCAGCGATCGCGACAATCTGTGTCTAATGCTCACAATAGAGGGGTCATTCACCAAAGCCCCCTATGTACGGCTGATTTAGTTAAAGAAGAACCATCCATCTCAAAATGTTTGTTTTTTTCATGTTTGCTCTAGTTTTGGGACGGATTCATGTACCAGCCTGATGGTAAAATAAATGTAAAATGCAGCCCCTTCTACTCATTTTTTGGGTGGCAAGAGGTTCCTATCCACTAAAAAAAAAATAAAAAAAAAAATATTGGAACTGCTCCTTTAACCCATCGAGTGCCTTTTGCGCCTCCAGCCCAGCGTGGGTCATGTGACCATGGCGGACCTGAAAACAGAAGGAGCCCTTCTCTACCATTCCCCTTCACATCGCGTCCTGCATGGGAACTCAACACGCGATGCAAGCTAAAAACACAAGCCCTCTGCGGCCATGACGTAACCCCTGAAGTGCCAGACCCCATCTCACAGCGACTACATCTTATGGCAAACAGAGGGTTAAGAGGTTGGTGTTTTTTTTTTTTAGACGTCGGTAAACGGCATCTAAACTCCAATCTGAACAAGCAAAGCCGCTGGCAACAAATTCTGCAGATTTATTACAAGTTACGCTCGCGTCGCGCTGGGGGTTTGGCTTTTTTTCTCACCTACATTAAATAAAACGGCAGGGGTCCAGGGGGACGCAAAACGTGGTGGGAAACAAGTCTACTAAATCTCCAGCAACGGGCTGGATTATTGCTTTTATTTGCGCTGGTATAATTTGGAGCACTTTGCACGCTTAATATCTTCTGTTTTATGCTCTTTTGGGTAAAATTGTAACGGCCGGTATTATTCTGCATGCTGGGCGCAGGTCGGAGACCCATACTGATGTGGGAGCGTCCGAATTCTCACAAGACTATTATTAATCAAATAATCTGATAATAATACAAAGCAGAGCGACCTTCTCCCCCCAAACATGTAATATTGTTTTAAAGTCATACAAGACTCATCTCCCAATCTGAACTCTTTAGGAAGGGCAGCATTTGGGCCCATTAGTAAAACCAGGATCATTGCTGTGTATAGTTATATGGGTATTTAATCTTTACAATTAAGTTTAATTAACATCTAATTAAGACAAAGCTGTGACAGCAGGGTGATCTGGAATAATTATATTATTGACTCTCTAGGCAGGAGAAATAAAGGCCCAGCATACAAGCTGCTGGTTTAAGTAAACATAGTGTGGAAGATTGTGCAGGACACAATGCATTGCTGGTCCCTGTGGCAGAGAAAGGGCTAAATGGACTATTGATACTTTAACTCTTAGTGTGCCTCAGGATGTAGTAACTACGCCAGTGCTTGTTTTTGGCGCTTAGGTCACGTTCTGCATTCCCATTGAGCGATCTAACCAAGGAGGCAGCGACCCACCATGGTCACGTGACCGCACTGTGCCGGAGGGGTCGTGGCACTGTGCGTGGCACTGGGCGTGGCACTGGGGCACCACAACCCCTCCGGCATTCAAGGTTTTTTTTTTTAACAATACATTTTGCTGATGTGACCTGTAAGCCTTTTTGTTATTCTGTAGTAGCATCTACATGTGTTTATTCTATAAAACTGCAGAGACACGGTATCTACCTGTCCTGTATTTAAGGGTTTTCAGAAGGACATAAAATTATCTCAGATCAGACTCACAGCAAAAAACAGTTTCAATGGTTAATACAGGAGGATGTGTTATACAGCAGGTGCAGCCCCCTTTCTCTTTGCCCCAGGGAAACTACATGGGCGACAATGCGTGCTGCGGTACCTGTTGCTCACAGGAGGCCTAAGCCTCCGCCACAGGGAGCCTGGGGTGAGCTCTTTCTCCTTTAGTGCAGAGCCTCCACCTATGAGGGATCCCAGCGTTGGTGTGATAACCCCTCACAGGAACCAATACAGTAATAAATAATATACTCACAGGTATATATAACAACAGTTTACTGACACACTCATATACAGTAACAATAATAATGCAATACCCAAACACAGCACCCAACACCCCAGTGTGGGTTCCCCCAAACTACTAAGGGTTTCCTAGGCACCTAAACACCCGGTGTCTATAGAACTGTCCCACCCAAAGTATGAGGTAGCGCTACCCCTGTGCGGATTGTTGGTGCACGTTATACCTCCCTGGGGGGCACTCCTGTACCCAGGTACAGCCAATGAACCCAAGGGATCAGTCAGGTCCCACGTCATGGGGCCTCCAACAATCCCCTCACGCCTTAGGGTCCTGATCCTCCTTATGAAGTGCGAGCTCCAACAATCCCCTCACGCCTTAGGGTCCTGATCCTCCTTATGAAGTGCGAGCTCCAACAATCCCCTCACGCCTTAGGGTCCTGATCCTCCTTATGAAGTGCGAGCTCCAGCTGGAGGGTCTCATACCATGTCTATAGGGCCCTGGCCTGGTCTCAGGCCGCAGGGCCGTCCGGTCACCGGTACAACAACACTATTATATTGTAATGGGGAAGAGTCCCTATCTGGGGCCTGACCTACAAGACTCCACTTGGGATGACTCAGGGCCTAGCTGGGGCCTAAGGGGCAAATCTAGGCCTAGTCCAGGAAACACTGCTCCCTGGACACTACGTTCCTGTTGCCCTCCTCCTTCCGACTCGTGCGGTTTGCGCCAAACTATCCCCCTCCCTCCTCGAGCCGTATTGGCTCATACACCCCATGTGGTGACTACCTCCCTAAGCACTATGGGACATGTAGTCCCACGTGGCTCTTGCACAGCCACCCAAGATGACCGCCGCAACTCTGCACAGACTGTGCATGTGCGAGACCCCCGTACTGCGCATGCACAAGCCCAAAATGGAGGCCGCCACACTCCGAGTCCGACATGGAGCTCCGGCAATCCGATTCAGCCTGCAACCTCCACCTCCCGCACCAGAAGTAATAGGGGGCTCATCTACATAGGATTTCAGGGAGATACACAGATAGACAGACAGACAGACAGACATCAAATGTTGCCGCAGGGTCACGTGACGTTACATGACCGCGCAACGTCATTTAACGCTTGATACAAGGTGAGGGGGGCCGAGAGCAGTGGGGCGCAGGACACAAAGTTTGCACACCCCTGCCTTGGAGCACAGGACAGCGTTTTTTTTACAATATGTGCCCTAAATAATTCTCGGCTGATACATTGAATCATCGTCGAGAAGAGAAACAACATTTCAAATAATTCTCACGTCCCCGGATTTTCTGCAGCTCAGTTCCCCGGAGAGAATAGTAGGAGGAACGTTTCAATAATGGAGAAGCTGCATTAGAAATACCTGAATCTGGGGCCCAGAGGCGCCGATTGATACCCCGCGAGACGCCCCGATGTGGCCATTGAACTCTCCGCTCCTGTTAGTTGCCTATGCATCTAAGTGTCATTTCTCACACACAAACGCACTTGTAAGTTAAAATAATGTCTGTAGTATATGGTACAGATGTTATAAACAATTGCAAATCTTGAAAAAGAATCAATGCAAGTCTTTAAATGTATCCAATATTACATTACAATATGCTTGTGGCCCTTCTACTCCTAAATGTTTTCTGACCGGGCCCCGGGGAAAACTAATGGAGCCCCGACCCAGGGAAATCTCAGTTTTAGGTCCTTTTCCGATTAGTACAAAAGCTACATTTTTAGTCTGTAGTGTCACAGCTGAGACTTCTATCCCACTGCAAAAATATGAACTTCCCATACATAAATTAGCCGTAAATGGCTAAATATTTCCTGCTGGTACAATATATAACAAAGGGTGGCTAATGACTGGTCTTTAAAAAGCAATCAGATTGTATCTGTATTTCTGTAAAGCTGTTATCTTTAGCTACTTAGCACATCAATTAATTTTTATTTCATTTATGAAGAAAGTATCTGTAATTATCTTTGATTGTAAATAAAAACCCTTTGTTACTCAGCCTATGGGAGAAGAGAGGGGAGAAGAGAGGGGAGAAGAGAGGGGAGAAGAGAGGAGAGGAGAGAGGAGAGAGTACATAAATGAGAACAAGCAAAATAAACACTATTTATATCCTTTGACCCTACATACAACTGCTAATACTCGAGGCCGGGAATAAGTGACGCTCTGCGCTGCAGAGCCAGACGCTCTGCGCTGGTGTCACCCAGTTTGCCCAGTAGCTGTGTGCAGGATAGTGTTTCTTTTCAAACCTACATTAGACAAACACTGAAACCTTTTCTGTTTATGACAAACACGAAGCAGAAAGCGGTGGGGGGTTTATACGGGATACAATACGCTCCTGGAAACCCTATGCAGCTGCAGCCTGTTATGACAGTGATGGGTTTACATAAAAAGGTATTAAAGCCGCAGTCCGTGACAATCAGGGGAAAGTGCTTTACCTGAAGTTACCCAATAATAACCAGAGTGCCATCCATGCTAAATAAAATACAACCCCCTTTCAGCAAGTCTATGCGTTCTGCAGCGATTATCCCATTTCCTCGTGCTAAAAACATACCACATACATGTACCCATTCCATTTCCCAGGCGTGTTCTGCTGTGTGCCACTGCAAGTAATCCATTCACTGGCTTTACAGCAACTTCTGTCTGGCAATCACAGGGTTAAATGTATTCTATGAATTCTAAGAAATGACATTTTTGGTTACAGATTTCTCAGGCCGGTAACCGTCTAAATGGTCAAAATCCAGGAGAAATGTCTGCGTTCCGATTACCGGACACTTGCCCCGCGGTGCCTTCCATGTAATGACTGTGCAGCGCGGCACAGAGATGTGAAAAATCGGCATAAACATCCTTTTTATACATTTATGTTATTTTTATATAACTAAAACCACTAGCGCAGTTCACAAAGTCCGAAGACGTGGGAACCATTAGTAGGTGGTATTTGATAACGGCGAGAAAAATGGCTGCAACTAGCCAGGGATGTGTAACCGCCTGCGAGTGTTGGAAATCACAAACGTTTGCACTCAGATCTCGTATGTTCTACAAACCGGTGTGTCCTTCAAACCACAAAAAGATGATGATGAAAGATTAAAGCAGCATACAAGCTGCCGTTTCCCCCCCCCCTTTAATATGTGCATCAATACAAGCCACACAATGATAAGTAATTAGCTAAGTTGCTGATCGATCAGCAAAGATTTCGCTCGGGGGTTCACTAAATGGCCGTCAGTGCAGCAGAAGAGAACCAAAGATGCAAAGTTATGTTGGGAAGATCATGTGTGCAGGCAGTCACTAGATATAATTGGTGCACTGCTAGAGAGGGCAGGGCTCAAAAAGGGGTGTGCCGGAGCCTGTTTCAGAAGAGGAAGGGGATGTAACTTTGTAAATGGTTGCTATAGAAACAAAAATGCTTGTTACATTATAATACATAAAAATGTCATTCGGCGTTGTTGGTTTTTTTAAATACTACAAGTATTTTCTCATAGTACAGAATGGATTTATTAAAAAAAAAAAAACAGATGTAGGACTGCAGGGTGCAAGACTTTTCTGTAGGGGCGCGGCGGTTACAGAAGCCCTGCGCTGAAAGCGCGAGGCCTCTGTAAACGTACTTATCGGCTTCAGTCACGCATCTCCATGGCTACGTGGCGTCAAATCACATCCGATGCCATGGAGACGTGACATCACATGACCCCGCAGCGTCACTTGACGCCACATTAGGAGGTGAGGGGGTGCGACCCAGGATGACAGCAGGCAGGGGCGGGGGGGACGCAGCGCAGAAAGTTTGCGCACCCCTGATGAAGGATATTGCTCGGACAGCAGTTTTAAACACATTACAGTTATGTTTTCTGTCCCCCCCCCCCCCCTCTGTGTTTTTACTTCTTATTAACCCCATGAAACAATTTAATAAATACATTGAACAACAAAGACGACAGAAAGCGCTGCAGGGTTTACAATCCCTAACATCCAGAACCAAGCAAATAGTAACGCTTATAAAAGAAAGGGAAGAATCACTGCAGAAAACCCGGAACCATTTGTAAAAAGATTTTATGATGAAATCATCACAGATTTCCCCTTTAAACCTTTGTGAAACGTGTCGCTAGTGTAGGGGTAACGATATATTGTTGGCCTCTGATTTAGAACTGTGAATCACTTATATTCAGTCGTTGCGGTTGTATTTGGGAAGTGATTATCTAGCAAGTTACCCCAACAATTATTCCGCTCCAGCAGAATAGATCTGCCCTTAATCACGTTGCAGGACATCAGTTCTCTAATTATAAATTGAGAGGGGGTTTGCTGTGTGAGAGTTACATGTAGCAGACCCCACCGGCGCCAACCCACAGAAACACAGGGCAAAGGCATCTCAGGGAGCGACGCAGGTTATTCCAGCGGTAAAGATTTCCTATCAGTAAGAGAGATATGATGATAAATTCCGGCTGTGACAGTATTCCTGTGTGTGCTGCGAATCAGCTGGCCGGGAGATTCAATGCAGGGCACTCAGTATGGCTAATATACGCGGGCCACATACCACGCTGCAGGGGCCACATACCGCGCCGCGAGGGCCACAGACCGCGCCGCGGGGGCCACATACCGTACCGCGAGGGCCACATACCGCGCCACGGGGCCACAGACCGTGCCGCGGGGGCCACATACCGTGCCTCGGGGGCCAAATACCGTGCCGCGGGGGCCACATACCGCACCACCTCTAAGGCCACATACCGCGCCACAGGGGCCACATACCGCGCCACCTCTAAGGCCACATACCTCGCCACCTCTAAGGACACATACCGCGTCACCGCTAAGGCCACACCTTAGGGTCGGTGTTTGTTTCAGAATTCCAATTATAAGGGAACAAATGGCGTATTATGGCAGCAATGTTGAGCGCTTCCTACATTTCTATGTAATATTATTCATTACAAACTGGGCGGCATGTCCTGGGATATATAAAATATATGTATAAATATGGCAGACTATAAAAAGGACAAGGCTTTGTAACAGGATATAGCACAATAAGTTGGGTGTTCGCCTCTGCGGAGTGCTCCTGACAAAGTGGAAAAAATCAAAAATAAATCACACACACCGACACACCGACACACATTAACACTGTATAAAACAAAAGATTACAATATTTATTTATAAAATGTTTTAACAGGAAGTAATACATTGAGTTACCTCTCGTTACATATACTGTATGTTAAGATAAACTGAGACTGAGCTTACAATCTAGTATATAAATAATGCGTCAATTCAAAGTAACAACATGTTGTAGAAAAGTTCTGGCAGTAATGGTTTGATGTATCCTCTCTTTTTGTAGCAGGACAGACCATGTTCCAGGCTTCATGTGACCGCATCCCCCTGGGAATGCCTAAAATATGGTTTCTCACTGAACATTTGCTACCACAATTTGAGATTCATGTTATTTTGAAATGGCACGTCCCATATATATTTTGTTTTTAGCTTATTTTACCGGATAACAGGGACCCTCAGCAGAGGGAAATCCCCCACGAGTGTTTCAGTCAGTTTATATGGTTATTAGAAAGCGTTCCTTGTGCCATGGTCGTCATTCACATTCGTTACTTTATTTAGATGTAAATATACCTGTGATATTTATCAGCAAATCCGAGAGTAGTTTTGCATCGTTTATTTCAGTCGCAGGCCTTTGGCGAAAACTACATCTGCGTGTCAGTTCAGTTTTACAAACAAAGGCCCAGTGATCAGTCTTCAGGCTGCAAAACTGGGAAAATGTACGGCCACAAAACGACCCCATATTCATCAAAAAGGAGGAAATTCCACAGCTTTGAATAACATTCCTTTTCCCTGACAAATCTGGAGATATTTTTTACTATTTTTGCCCCCGTTTTGCAGCTAAGCCTTGATAAACAGGACCCCATTCTCTTTGTCACGTGACGAGTCAGCAACATTAATGGAGTAACGAGAATCTTGCAATCTCATTTTCGTGCTGAACTCTTGTTTTTGATTTCCTTCAACGATGTCGCAAGATAATAACGGCCCTGGGCGTTATTTATCGGAGTCTGGTTGATACTGCGGCGCACGCATAAATATTACTGTCGTCATAGTGACATTTTAGTCGTGTTTTATCTATGCAAAGACACAGCACAACATTTTGGATGCAAAGAAACGAATATAGGACTATTTGCTTGTACCCGACGAAGGGAATACACCGAAATGTTGTGTGTGTCTCTCCATAAATAAAAATATTACTCAAGTGTCCCTTTGACAGTAATATTTATTGGAGAACGGCAGGATCAATCACACACTGAATCTGCCGTGGCGTACTTGCAGTTTCCCGCCAACCTGTTGCTACAACGACATCACTACAAGCAGTCACTAAAAGAAATGCGTATGACCACCACCATTTTGTTCTGTATCAATGTCTTCCGCCTGCCAGACTAGGGCAAAGATACCACGCGAAAACCACCACACACGATCACAGGAGGAGTACATCCGAGTTCCCATTGCTAAATTTGCCACTGCTTTCTTGCCCCTGGTTCGCAGATATACTGAAATTAACCCCTTCCCTACCAAAGGTTAACCACTTTACTGCAGAGAATGACCGCCATTTCCTGCTGGCGATCCCAGCAGTCCGGCGCAGACGGTTACACGAGCCGACTGAAGATCCCCTAAAAGGCTCCCTGCAAATATTGCTCTCAGATCGGAGCTTCTAAAATAAGAGAAAGATCTATAAAATGACAAAAAAAGTCCTGTTGCCTAATTCGCAAGTCACATCTCTATACAGCAGACGGCCAATCAGAATGCTCTGCTGGTGTGTGCGAGCGTCCCCATTGGCTCCCCGCTGGGAAGAGATGCCAGCAGAGGATTTAACAGCATGTGCTTTTTTTTATTGCTTTTACAGCCTTTTCCTTTCTTAACGAAGAATGAAACCAGGACCCAGTGCAGCGGTCGGTATGCTCACTTACACGTGTGCAACGCGTGTGCAACGCGTGTGCCACCAGCCAGGAAATGGTTAATCCCAATGCGTAAAGAAACAGAAAGCAGCACCTGGTCCATTTCCCCTTCTCATCCTAGTGCTTTAGATGAATCGCAATATTTGGGTTTTACTCCCTCTTTTCTAAAACCTACAAAGCCACGTTACACCAATGCGACTGGGATGCTGCTTCATGCACCCACTGCAACTTTAGTGAATTCTCATATTTTCTCTACTTCAGACTCTTTAAAGTCTGAATATTGCCTCCTATCACCTGATAGTGCAGAGTTGTGTGCAGTTGTTACATGGATTCCTGACATGCCTTATTTCCACAGCACTGAAACTCCTGCAGCTTCTTGTATGTAGCAGAGATTACATCTCTGGCTGTTTCGGATGGTGCAGTATTCGCATCAGAGCCTCGCTACGTACAGGACATGCTTGTATTTCCAAACACCCAGACATCTGCCTGTGTGCTCCACCTCTTTAGGAGATTTCTTCAGCCCTATTCCTGTTTTGCAAGTCCCGAATACACACACACACACAGTCTGCAGCCAGGAAGGAACCCCTCTCACCGTGTGAGACACATCCCTCACAATCACAAACTGAATGGAGACTAGTGAGAAAGGAGTGTAAATGTTGCACACTCTAGGGGATTCCAATCCATTATTTGGGATGCGGCATCACACCGGGTTATAGAATATTCGCACATATACACACACACACACACACACACACACACACACATTAAATATATACTCAGCAGATATCCCCAGAGCACTGTAGACTATAAATCCCAAGAACAGGTTTTGGAAGCACAGTTTCTAGCATCCTTTCTCCTTGAGATCTTCCAAGCCAATCTCTGCCACAAGTGCATGCAATGAGCTGGCAATCCCCTGCAATGTGCTGGCAATCCCCTGCAATGTGTTGGCAATCCCCTGCAATGTGTGATACATTCCATCATTTCAACGTGTTTATCCATCCAGTGTCACAGTCTGCTATAAATCATACCCCAACGTCAAAGCCCCCCGACTCCACACGCAGCTCGGAATAAAGTATAGAGTGTTAGCGCTCGTTGTGACCGTGGACAAGTCACTTTATCTCCTTAAGCAACAAAAATTAGATTGTAAGTTCTTCGGCAAAATTCTATGTATAATGTCAGCACTATGAGACAGAAATATTATTAAAGCACTTTGCTGCAGCACCATCCATCTGTTAGAAAGGTAATAACTGGTAAATCAACCCTGATATGTCTAACACCCACAGTTCTACAATCAGCACTCGGACGCTACGTATTAATGGCTTGAAAAATGCTCAAACCTCTGGGTTCCCTGTGTATGAGGCAGCCATGTAACACCTTCCATTTGGGGCAACCAGGTGTCTCCAGACTTTTAAAGGAAAGAGGAAGGTTTAGCCATGATGCTGAAACACTAGGACAGTCAGGCTATCTGGAGTAAGACCCCCAACCATGGACAATCGTCCAAGATGGTCAAGTGTCACTCGTTCTAAATGAGTCCCACTCACTGAAAGTCTGTACCACTCATCTGTTCCATCAATGAGAATGGAGTGAAACCTCATCCACAGTATTCACTAAATGATGTCACCCAGCAGGGTGTTTGACAGCTATGAACGAATCCAGCTCCTATTTTGAAACTGGTACAAATACAGAAATAACAGGTAAGACGGAACTGTCAAATATTACTCATTAGGAGTGAGTATTAACAAGGGGGGGCAGTATTACTCATTTACAGTATTTTAAACTGGGAAGCAATGTCTTGTCTCAGGAATCTCACACATTGAAAACTGTCAGACGGAGCAGCATCACTCAGCCATTGGAAATAATATGTCTCATCCATAAGAAGGTAGTCTCGTTTTTAGGAAGACAGGGTCACTTCATCTGCATACAAACAATGTAGGGTCTTGGGCTCATACAGTGACCATCATGTCATTTATTTGTAGTGAGTCTCACTCATTGGAAGACAGTCTCATTTCTTGGAAGACAGTCTCATTATTTAGAGTGTCACTCTTTACAAGACAGTGTCATTACTAAGAAAAGACTCACTCTCATGTGGAGAGTCTCGCGATTTAGAAACAGTCTCCTGATTTACAGCATGTCCCACTTTAAAAGGCAGTCTCTTTACAAAGCAGACAGTCCCATTATTTAGTGAGTATTACTCATTGGTATAGTGTCTCATTATTTAGTAGCTAGCATGTTACTATCTCCGCACACAAAGCCCCCCAACGTCCCGTCCCCCCCCCCCAACCACACGGACCCCTCAGTCTCTCCCCCACACACAGACACGCACACCCTCAGTTTCCCCTCCACACACAGACTACCCAAGTCTCTCACACATAGCCCCTCTCTCCCCCCCCCCCCACACACACACACATTCCCCCCCACACACACTCCCCCCCCCCCACACACACACACTCCCCCCCCCACACACACACACTCCCCCCCCACACACACACACTCCCCCCCCACACACACACACTCCCCCCCCACACACACACACTCCCCCCCCACACACACACTCCCCCCCCCACACACACTCCCCCCCCCACACACACTCCCCCCCCCACACACACCCCCCCCCACACACACACACTCCCCCCCCCACACACACACACTCCCCCCCCACACACACACACACTCCCCCCCCACACACACACACACTCCCCCCCCCCACACACACACTCCCCCCCCCACACACACACTCCCCCCCCCCACACACACACTCCCCCCCCCCCCCACACACACACACTCCCCCCCCACACACACACTCCCCCCCCCCACACACACACTCCCCCCCCCCACACACACACTCCCCCCCCCACACACACACTCCCCCCCCCCACACACACACTCCCCCCCCCACACACACACTCCCCCCCCCACACACACTCCCCCCCCCCACACACACACTCCCCCCCCCCACACACACTCCCCCCCCCCACACACACTCCCCCCCCCCACACACTACACACTCCCCCCCCCACACACTACACCCCCACACACCACACCCCCCCCACACACCACACACCACACCCCCCCCCACACACTCCCCCCCCCACACCACACACACCCCCCCCACCACACCCCCCCCCCCCACCACACCACACCCCCCCCCCACCCCCCCCCCCCCCCACACCACACCCCCCCCCCACCCCCCCCCCCCACACCACCCCCCCCCCCCCCCCCCACCCCCCCCCCCCCCCACCCCCCCCCACCCACCACACCCCCCCCCCCCCCCACACACCCCCACCACACCACCCCCCCCCCCCACCACCCCCCCACCCCCACACCACACCCCCCCCCCCACACCACACCCCCCACACACACACTCCCCCCCCCCACACACACACTCCCCCCCCCCACACACACACTCCCCCCCCCCCCACCCCCCCCAAAACCCCCCCCCCCCACACACACCCCTCTTCAATCTCTCTCACACACACACAGACCCCCTCAGTCACACACACACAAACACACATCCCCCCTCCCCCAGGTGTCACTCTGCGGGTCCCAAGCTCACCTGTGTCCGCAGCGCAGCCTCCCCCGGGCTGTGATCAGGCTCCCCGGGTCCCGGGCGCTGCAGGGCTCCCCCGGGCTGTGCTCAGCCTCCCCCGGATCAGGCGCAGCACCCGCGGGTCTCCCAGGCACTTTCCATGGCACTTTCTCCCTCTCCTGCTGCTGCTGCCTCTTCCCCTCCGCTCCCGCAGCGCCTCCCCCCGCGCCGCCCCATTGGTTCAGTCTCGCTGACGGGCCGGAGCCAGCGGATCTCTCCACCCTGCTCCGGGGCGGGGGTGGAGCCTGCTGCAGGGCTGGATACTTAATGTCACTCATTGCTGGTTCCTGGAACAATGTAACTGAGATAATGAATCACATCCCCAACACTCCCAGGAAACCAATATTATTATTATTATTATTATTAACTATTATTATTATCATCATCCCCAACACTCCCAGGAAACCATTGTTATTATTATTATTATTAACTATTATTATTATCATCATCCCCAATCACAGAACTGATAATAGGTATCATGTATAGTTGTAGTGCTTGAAGTCCAATTAAAGTATTGGTCCTTCCTGATTTCTTTTATACACAGGTTGTGAAAGGATGGGGTGGCCACAAACAGGTCAGGCTTTCAGGATATCCCTGCGTCAGCACTGGTGGTGCAGTCGAAGTCTGAACCATTGATTGAGACACCTATGCTGAAGCAGGGATATCCTGAAAACCTGACCTGTTGGTGGCCCTCGAGCACTGGAGTTGGCCAGTCCTGGTGTACCTGCTATTTAATAAGCAATGATAATGCTGCTGGTTTTATTAACCCTCTCGCTGCCAGGTGAGCTGGCTACGCATTGCATGATGCTGAAGTGAAAGTGTAGACTGTAGTAAATTTATTTTATTTATTTATAAAATATTTTACCAGGAAGTAATACATTGAGAGTTACTTCTCGTTTTCAAGTATGTCCTGGGCACAGAGATAAGACAAATAATACATGGTTACAAATACAGGTACATAAATGAGCAGGGTATACATTATATACAAGACATTGCATGCACAGTTAAAGATATTATATATTATATGCGAATGAAACAGTTACAGACCAGATTAAAATGTGAGACAGCCATAGATTTGAAAGAACTTAAACTGGTGGTGGATGTGAGAGTCTCTGGTAGGTTGTTCCAGTTTTGGGGTGCACGGTAAGAGAAGGAGTAACGTCCGGATACTTTGTTGAGCCTTGGGACCATGAACAGTCTTTTGGAGTCAGATCTCAGGTGATAGGTGCTGCATGTGGTAGGGGTGAGGAGCTTGTTCAGATAGCTGGGTAGCTTGCCCATAAAGAATTTAAAGGCAAGACGGGAAAGGTGAACTTTGCGCCTAGACTCGAGTGATGACCAATCTAGTTCTTTGAGCATTTCGCAGTGATGTGTGTTTAGTTGCATTGGAGAACAAAATGACAAATTGAATTGTAGAGGGTGTCAAGTTTGCCAAGGTGGGTTTGAGGAGCCGAGCCATATACTATGTCTCCATAGTGAATAATTGGCATTAGCATCTGCTGTGCGATACGCTTTCTGACCAGGAGACTTAGGGAGGATTTGTTCCTGTAAAGTACCCCTAGTTTGGCATAGGTCTTGGTTGTCAGGGTATCAATGTGCATTCCGAATGTTAAGTAGGAGTCATACCATAAGCCCAGGTATTTAAAACTAGTGACAGGGGTTAGGGTGCTGTTAGTGTTGGTTCTAATATGGAGGTCAGTCGCTGGAAGCTTTAAGAATTTAGTCTTGGTCCCAAATACCATTGTTACAGTCTTGTCAGTGTTTAAAAACAGTTTGTTTTGGGAAATCCAGTTTTCGAGTCTCAAAAAGTCAGACTGAAGTATGTGTTGAAGGTCAGAGAGGCTATGGCTGTGTGCATATAGGATTGTGTCATCTGCATACATGTGTATTGAGGCTTCCTTTCAAGCTGTGGGAAGATCATTAATGAACACTGAGAAGAGTAGGGGCCCCAGAACAGAGCCTTGCGGGACACCACAGGTGATATCCAGGGGGTTGGAGTTAGAGCCTGTGATGGACACATGTTGGGATCTTCCTGATAGGTATAACTGAAACCAGTTTAAAGCATGCTTCCCTATTCCAGAGCTCTGGAGTTTGTTAAGCAGGATAGCATGATCAACTGTGTCAAAAGCCTTTGCAAAATCTAGGAATACTGCACCAGTGAGTTGTCCCTGTTCCATTCCACACTGGATTTCATTGCAAACTTTTAGCAGGGTAGTTACAGTGGAGTGTTTGGGACGAAAGCCAGATTGGAATTGGCTAGGGAAATTTGTCTTGGTGTAGTAGTCGTTTAATTGGGAGTGGACACATTTTTCCATGACTTTGGATAGAATTGCTAGAAGTGAGATTGGTCTGTAGTTTGAGACAGTGTTTTTGTCCCCACTTTTGAAGATTGGGACAACTCTGGCAGTTTTCTAGGTTTTAGGGATATGGCCTGCAGACAGGATAGAGTTGACTAAGGAAGCAATTGGTTTGGCAATGGCTGGGGCACCAAGTCATAGGAACCTAGATTGTAGCAAGTCTGGTCTACATTGGCTGCTTAGGTTTAGTTTGAGGAGCGCTTGTGTAATCTCCCCTTCAGATACTGGGCCAAATTGAAAATTGTGGGCAGTGTTGGGAGGGGGTGGGACTATAGGGGTACTCCCAGGATGAGATTCAGGTTTGTGGTTTGGGCTGCGTTTCGCTAATAAGTTAGTGGCACACCCCACAAAGTAATCATTGAATGCATTTGCAATGTCAGTGGGGTTTGTCAGAGTAATATCGCCATTAGTGATATTACTTGGTTGAGAAGTAATGCTGCCTCATTGCCTTGTCAGAGGCAACGAGAATAGTTCCTGTTTACATCCCGCTTGGTTCTACTAAAATGTTAAAATAGATCATTTGTTACTGAATAAAATGTCAATGTTCAGCATTGTAAACGATAAAGTTATCTAGAGCGAGGCCCAGACTTATTTATCATCAGCAACTAGTCGTTAAAGGTTTCAATGAAACTACCATACCCTCGGGTGGATATTCAGTGCCCCCTCTCCTCTTCCAACCCCCCAGTTACCCAAAAAAGGAAAAATATTTATTACGGTATTATGTCAAGAGAATTTTACAATACCTGTAATGTGATGTATCAATGCCTAATAAAAAATGTTTGGGGAAAAAAAAAAAGTTTCAATGAAACCAAAATGATAACAAGGTAACAACGTATTGTATTCTGTGCCCTGTTACCGCTGAAAAGGTTTTATTGTCTGTAATTCGGATCCGTAACATATTAACACGACAGTCTAGCACCGTCTCTGAGGAGGCGCAGGCGTGATCTCATTCTCGCTGTACACATGTAGCTTTTCCAGCATGAATCAGATTGGATAGAGTTTACAAATAACATTTTAATGGCGAGTTCATTGGCTGTAACACATTGAAGGTTCCAGGTTTCTGTACAACACTCCGACATTAACACGAGAAGAGCCCGCAGTAACACCCCCTCCGACATTAACATGGGAAGAGCCCGCAGTAACACCCCCTCCGACATTAACATGGGAAGAGCCCGCAGTAACACCCCCTCCGACATTAACACGGGAAGAGCCCGCAGTAACACCCCCTCCGACATTAACATGGGAAGAGCCCGCAGTAACACCCCCTCCGACATTAACATGGGAAGAGCCCGCAGTAACACCCCCTCCGACATTAACATGGGAAGAGCCTGCAGTAACACCCCCTCCGACATTAACATGGGAAGAGCCCGCAGTAACACCCCCTCCGACATTAACATGGGAAGAGCCCGCAGTAACACCCCCTCCGACATTAACATGGGAAGAGCCCGCAGTAACACACCGTCCGACATTAACATGGGAAGAGCCCGCAGTAACACCCCCTCCGACATTAACATGGGAAGAGCCCGCAGTAACACCCCCTCCGACATTAACACGGGAAGAGCCCGCAGTAACACCCCCTCCGACATTAACATGGGAAGAGCCCGCAGTAACACCCCCTCCGACATTAACATGGGAAGAGCCCGCAGTAACACCCCCTCCGACATTAACATGGGAAGAGCCCGCAGTAACATCCCCTCCGACATTAACATGGGAAGAGCCCGCAGTAACACCCCCTCCGACATTAACATGGGAAGAGCCCGCAGTAACACCCCCTCCGACATTAACATGGGAAGAGCCCGCAGTAACACACCCTCTGACATTAACATGGGAAGAGCCCACAGTAACACCCCCTCCGACATTAACACGAGAAGAGCCGCAGTAACACCCCCTCCGACATTAACATGGGAAGAGCCCGCAGTAACACCCCCTCCGACATTAACATGGGAAGAGCCCGCAGTAACACCCCCTCCGACATTAACATGGGAAGAGCCCGCAGTAACACCCCCTCCGACATTAACATGGGAAGAGCCCGCAGTAACACACCCTCCGACATTAACATGGGAAGAGCCCGCAGTAACAAACCCTCCGACATTAACATGGGAAGAGCCCGCAGTAACACCCCCTCCGACATTAACATGGGAAGAGCCCGCAGTAACACCCCCTCCGACATTAACACGGGAAGAGCCCGCAGTAACACCCCCTCCGACATTAACACGGGAAGAGCCCGCAGTAACACCCCCTCCGACATTAACATGGGAAGAGCCCGCAGTAACACCCCCTCCGACATTAACATGGGAAGAGCCCGCAGTAACACCCCCTCCGACATTAACATGGGAAGAGCCCGCAGTAACACACCCTCCGACATTAACATGGGAAGAGCCCGCAGTAACACACCCTCCGACATTAACATGGGAAGAGACCGCAGTAACACCCCCTCCGACATTAACATGGGAAGAGCCCGCAGTAACACCCCCTCCGACATTAACATGGGAAGAGCCCGCAGTAACACCCCCTCCGACATTAACATGGGAAGAGCCCGCAGTAACATCCCCTCCGACATTAACATGGGAAGAGCCCGCAGTAACACCCCCTCCGACATTAACATGGGAAGAGCCCGCAGTAACACCCCCTCCGACATTAACATGGGAAGAGCCGCAGTAACACCCCCTCCGACATTAACACGGGAAGAGCCCGCAGTAACACCCCCTCCGACATTAACATGGGAAGAGCCCGCAGTAACACCCCCTCCGACATTAACATGGGAAGAGCCCGCAGTAACACCCCCTCCGACATTAACATGGGAAGAGCCCGCAGTAACACCCCCTCCGACATTAACATGGGAAGAGCCCGCAGTAACACCCCCTCCGACATTAACATGGGAAGAGCCCGCAATAACACCCCCTCCGACATTAACATGGGAAGAGCCGCAGTAACACCCCCTCCGACATTAACATGGGAAGAGCCGCAGTAACACCCCCTCCGACATTAACATGGGAAGAGCCCGCAGTAACACCCCCTCCGACATTAACATGGGAAGAGCCCGCAGTAACACACCCTCCGACATTAACATGGGAAGAGCCCGCAGTAACACCCCCTCCGACATTAACATGGGAAGAGCCCGCAGTAACACCCCCTCCGACATTAACATGGGAAGAGCCCGCAGTAACACCCCCTCCGACATTAACATGGGAAGAGCCCGCAGTAACACCCCCTCCGACATTAACATGGGAAGAGCCCGCAGTAACACCCCCTCCGACATTAACATGGGAAGAGCCCGCAGTAACACCCCCTCCGACATTAACATGGGAAGAGCCGCAGTAACACCCCCTCCGACATTAACATGGGAAGAGCCCGCAGTAACACCCCCTCCGACATTAACATGGGAAGAGCCCGCAGTAACACCCCCTCCGACATTAACATGGGAAGAGCCCGCAGTAACACCCCCTCCGACATTAACATGGGAAGAGCCGCAGTAACACCCCCTCCGACATTAACATGGGAAGAGCCCGCAGTAACACCCCCTCCGACATTAACATGGGAAGAGCCCGCAGTAACACCCCCTCCGACATTAACATGGGAAGAGCCCGCAGTAACACCCCCTCCGACATTTACATGGGAAGAGCCGCAGTAACACCCCCTCCGACATTAACATGGGAAGAGCCCGCAGTAACACCCCCTCCGACATTAACATGGGAAGAGCCCGCAGTAACACCCCCTCCGACATTAACATGGGAAGAGCCCGCAGTAACACCCCCTCCGACATTAACATGGGAAGAGCCCGCAGTAACACCCCCTCCGACATTAACATGGGAAGAGCCCGCAGTAACACCCCCTCCGACATTAACACGGGAAGAGCCCGCAGTAACACACCCTCCGACATTAACATGGGAAGAGCCCGCAGTAACACCCCCTCCGACATTAACATGGGAAGAGCCCGCAGTAACAACCCCTCCGACATTAACATGGGAAGAGCCCGCAGTAACACCCCCTCCGACATTAACATGGGAAGAGCCCGCAGTAACACCCCCTCCGACATTAACATGGGAAGAGCCCGCAGTAACACCCCCTCCGACATTAACATGGGAAGAGCCCGCAGTAACACCCCCTCCGACATTAACATGGGAAGAGCCCGCAGTAACACCCCCTCCGACATTAACATGGGAAGAGCCCGCAGTAACACCCCCTCCGACATTAACATGGGAAGAGCCCGCAGTAACACCCCCTCCGACATTAACATGGGAAGAGCCCGCAGTAACACCCCCTCCGACATTAACATGGGAAGAACCCGCAGTAACATCCCCTCCGACATTAACATGGGAAGAGCCCGCAGTAACAACCCCTCCGACATTAACATGGGAAGAGCCCGCAGTAACACCCCCTCCGACATTAACATGGGAAGAGCCCGCAGTAACACCCCCTCCGACATTAACATGGGAAGAGCCCGCAGTAACACCCCCTCCGACATTAACACGGGAAGAGCCCGCAGTAACACCCCCTCCGACATTAACATGGGAAGAGCCCGCAGTAACAACCCCTCCGACATTAACATGGGAAGAGCCCGCAGTAACACCCCCTCCGACATTAACATGGGAAGAGCCCGCAGTAACACCCCCTCCGACATTAACATGGGAAGAGCCCGCAGTAACACCCCCTCCGACATTAACATGGGAAGAGCCCGCAGTAACACACCCTCTGACATTAACATGGGAAGAGCCCGCAGTAACAACCCCTCCGACATTAACACGGGAAGAGCCCGCAGTAACACCCCCTCCGACATTAACATGGGAAGAGCCCGCAGTAACACCCCCTCCGACATTAACATGGGAAGAGCCCGCAGTAACACACCCTCCGACATTAACATGGGAAGAGCCCGCAGTAACAACCCCTCCGACATTAACATGGGAAGAGCCCGCAGTAACAACCCCTCCGACATTAACACGGGAATCAATATCTGTGAAACTTTGAAGCTCACGGTCCATACATCACGTTTCTAAACGCTGCTACTCCAGGGATTTAGTTGTGTGTATTGGTTCCGGATCGTTTGCACAGTGCTATACAAGTTCTGCTTAACCAACATAAAAATGGCGGAGAAAACTAGTGTTTAATTACCGCAGAGCAACTACTGAAGGTCACGTTTTATTTATGCATAATCTTACATGTAGTTGTGTAAAGGCAGTGACACTCAGCGGTACCCAGTGGTACTCTGTGGTACTCAGCGGTACTCAGTACCATCTTACTGATTATAAATAAGGCCGCAGAAATAAAGCTGGTGGAAATGAAATTGAGCAACAAGTTTGAGTCTGATTTGAACCCCTCCATGTTCGGAAGGACTTGCAGTGCAGTGCTCAGCTACATGTATTATTCAGCTACTGAAGAAAACACGTCCTCTGGTATTCCTAGTAATGTTTTAAGTCAGAATATCAGTGGTGTGCTCATTAAAGATGGCTGCCATTGGGAACTTTCCTGGGCCATTCTTATGAATCTTGTCCGGTTGCTGCAATAGGGGAATCGCTGACGCCGTTTCCTCTCACTTTTCCTACAAATTTGTCACCACCTGCTGTGTAGCAATCTTTCCATTCAGAATATGGCTCCTGTGTTTAAACCACACTCTATTTAACTACACAAGCTATGAAGCAGACTTTATGGGTGGAGGAAATCACCTTCTTGCAATTTCAAAGACAGAGAACACTTGCGTGTAAACACATGTCCTGCATAGATACAGTATTGTTACTGTATAATACTTAACGCTGCTGCTTTAAATCCAGTTTCTGCTTTGTCATTTCTTGGTATTATTAAGCAGAGTACTGATGCACAAGTAATATTACCTGGGACTTTAGTACTGGCTGCATACCTACTGTATATAAAGATATTGTTCCAGGCTAACATTTTTCATTAAGGGATATGTATCTTTTGTTCCCTCCCCTCCCCCAGACCCCCCCCCCCCCCCCACCCCCAGCAAACTGATGTAGTGTACTGAGGGTAACGATTTGCAGTGGTTATACAAACCTCTTGCAGATTTCATATGTTTGCAAAGCAGACCATGATTCCAACAGCTAAATAAACATCGCCATAAACAATTTATGGCATTGTATATACTGTGGGCTCTCCATTCATTTATATTCACACAGATACACACACACTCTTACATCACTTACTTTCAGGAACCATTTAACACCTCTAGCCATAAATCTCATCCACAACGGGGGAAGGACAAGCACAGATAACATTCCAAGAGACACTGTTTTTAAGTATATCCTTTGCTTGCTTCATTCATTGTAACATCGCCGGAAGAAGAGATCAGTGTATCTCGAAAGCTCGCACAAATAAAAGCATTTCGTTAGCCACAGAACGGTATCATCTATTTATTTTTTGATTATATATAGATAGATATATAAAGAGAAAAAGACTGCGCTCCTCAGGTGTAAACTGACACTGGTGTCTGTGAAATAGTTGCTAATTTTGAGTCAACAATGTAGAACTGGCATGAGACAGAAAAATAATAATAATAATAATAATGTAATGGCTGATTGACTCACACTAATAAAAACACACGCAATGTAATGGATGATAAAATGCTATATGTGCTGATGGTTAAAAGCTGCTGATAATAATGCTATACCAATAAATCAATAAAAATACTACAAATAAGCCGTGAGTGTCATGAATGTTCTAATACCACACAAATGGATCCCCTCCTGGAAAAATGAATGATAATATAATATAAAAAATACGAAAAAATGAAAAAAATGAAAAATGAAAAAATAGAAAAATAAAAATAAAAATAACCGAACCAAGGGTCCTTATATTAGGATCTTGTTGTTCATATATATATATATATAGATAGATAGATAGATATAGATATATAGATAAATATTGTTAGTCTTTGCATGTATTTGTGAATTTCCATTCCTCCTTTTTCTCCGGTGCCAGTGAAGCTCTGTGCTCTGCTTCCCTATTAGGCTTAGTCCATAGACATGGAAGCCGTGCGGAGGCGCGCTGAGGGAAAGCGGTGCTTTCCCTGGCCTTAGAGCGCGTGCCGTCCGTGCGCGTGTCTGGGGGGGGGGGGGGCAGTGACGTCACGGAGCTGGTTCGCCCTCATTGGGCGAACCGCTCACGTGACCGGCCCTGCGCTCCCGTGAGAGCCGAAATGAAAGATTTGTTAAGACACGCGCTTCCGCAAGCGTGCGGAAGCGTGCACGAGCCCCTGCTAAAGCCGATCTCATTGCGGCTGCAGGGACTCACTGCCGAGCAGCAGCGCGCCTCATCGCGGGTCAGCGGCTAAGCGCTGACCATGCCCGAGGCCAAGTCCGACTTCATGAAAACGTTTGTGAGATACTATATGGTGCAGGCTCTAAATGTCAAGTCCGATAACCAGTCCCACTATAGGATAATACATAGGGCCAAACTGACTAAGCGATGCTACAATGCATCCACTCCTGTACTGGAGGAACTTGTATCTCATCAGCACATTGCTGGCCCCTTCCAGCCCCGAAGGAGTTAAACACAAAGCCATGTTTTTTGTTGCATGGTAGAGTTAATATCTTGATTGCTGCCCCATTATGATATAGTTGTTTTGTGTTTTCATCATGAGAATGCGAGTGAAGATAAGAGTTTAAGCTGTTCTCTGCTTATCAACACACAGATTAACACAAGCTCTTCTTTTAAGCAAGTATTGGAAGTATTTTGTCAGGAGTAACACGCCAAGGGGAGATTAAGGTCAAGCCTTTTTAAACTAAGATTTTTTTTCTCAATAACTGTAGCAATATCCAAATTACATGGTGCACAAAATGTTAGGCTTGTCCTTTCTTGTTAGTGCTGTTAGTGCTGAGGGAGAGAAAATGGAACAATAACAGAGATGAAATGTACGATTTGTCTTCCTCCCACACAAATTAAGTTTAATCTTTCATTTAAGTCACATTCATCTTCCAGATCCTCTGTGATACATATAATACTTGAGTATTTATCATGAATTGTGACATTGTCCATGAAGATAATTCTGGGCTGCTCTGCTTGGTACCTTATTGGTTCTACCCAACAGGAATCGTGTGCATGGTTGTCAGACAAGAATATTTTCACTGTTTTACACAACTGTCATGGCTACAACTAGCCTGCCACTTACTCACAGCTGTTTAAAACGTTTTATAATGAAATTCCTATTTGTCATATACAATTTAGCCCATGATTGAATCGAGGCCCCTTCTTTTTATGCAAGAGGTAGGTGGCCAATAACCGTTTCAAAGCAATAATAATGCCTATGCCGGTTTTATTCACTAGAGTACCATATATGCCAATAATAAAAAGAATGAGACAGCTGCGCGATAGTCTTACACAATGCTGTGCTGTGCTGCTTTTATTAGGTGTGATGCTTCCTGCACACCTCTTGTCATTTATTTCTGTATTTGTCTGACAGTGTACATTGCATTACCAAGGGCTTACAATCTAATTTTTGGTAACAGAAGTACGAGGGAGACGAGACAAGCTCACAAAGATTGTACCTCTAACTTCCCTCTGCAGACAAGAAATATTCTGGTCCAGAAATAACAAAAATAGAAAAATGTTTACAAAGCCTCAGCCACACACACCTGTATGAACTGATTATTTACAATCTTTCCCTGCTTGTGCCCCCCTGCCTGCTTCCCTCCCTGCTCATGCCCCCCTGCCTGCTTCCCTCCCTGCTTGTGCCCCCCTGCCTGCTTCCCTCCCTGCTCATGCCCCCCTGCCTGCTTCCCTCCCAGCTTGTGCCCCCCTGCCTGCTTCCCTCCCTGCTTGCGCCCCCCTGCCTGCTTCCCTCCCTGCTCTCGCCCCCCTGCCTGCTTCCACCCCTGCTTGTGCCCCCCTGCCTGCTTCCCTCCCAGCTCATGCTCCCCTCCCTGCTTGTGCCCCCCTGCCTGCTTCCCTCCCTGCTTGCGCCCCCTGCCTGCTTCCACCCCTGCTTGTGCCCCCCTGCCTGCTTCCCTCCCACCTCATGCTCCCCTCCCTGCTTGTGCCCCCCTGCCTGCTTCCCTCCCAGCTTGTGCCCCCCTGCCTGCTTCCCTCCCTGCTCGCGCCCCCCTGCCTGCTTCCACCCCTGCTTGTGCCCCCCTGCCTGCTTCCCTCCCAGCTCATGCCCCCCTGCCTGCTTCCCTCCCTGCTTGTGCCCCCCTGCCTGCTTCCCTCCCTGCTTGCGCCCCCCTGCCTGCTTCCACCCCTGCTTGTGCCCCCTGCCTGCTTCCCTCCCACCTCATGCTCCCCTCCCTGCTTGTGCCCCCCTGCCTGCTTCCCTCCCTGCTTGTGCCCCCCTGCCTGCTTCCCTCCCTGCTCGCGCCCCCCTGCCTGCTTCCACCCCTGCTTGTGCCCCCCTGCCTGCTTCCCTCCCAGCTCATGCCCCCCTGCCTGCTTCCCTCCCTGCTTGTGCCCCCCTGCCTGCTTCCCTCCCTGCTCATGCCCCCCAGCCTGCTTCCACCCCTGCTTGTGCCCCCCTGCCTGCTTCCCTCCCAGCTCATGCCCCCCTGCCTGCTTCCCTCCCAGCTCATGCCCCCCTGCCTGCTTCCCTCCCTGCTTGCGCCCCCCTGCCTGCTTCCCTCCCTGCTTGCGCCCCCCTGCCTGCTTCCACCCCTGCTTGTGCCCCCCTGCCTGCTTCCCTCCCAGCTCATGCCCCCCTGCCTGCTTCCCTCCCTGCTCATGCCCCCCTGCCTGCTTCCCTCCCTGCTTGTGCCCCCCTGCCTGCTTCCCTCCCTGCTTGTGCCCCCCTGCCTGCTTCCCTCCCTGCTTGTGCCCCCCTGCCTGCTTCCCTCCCTGCTTGTGCCCCCCTGCCTGCTTCCCTCCCAGCTCATGCCCCCCTGCCTGCTTCCCTCCCTGCTCATGCCCCCCTGCCTGCTTCCCTCCCAGCTCATGCCCCCCTGCCTGCTTCCCTCCCTGCTTGTGCCCCCCTGCCTGCTTCCCTCCCTGCTTGTGCCCCCCTGCCTGCTTCCCTCCCTGCTTGTGGCCCCCTGCCTGCTTCCCTCCCTGCTTGTGCCCCCCTGCCTGCTTCCCTCCCTGCTCATGCCCCCCTGCCTGCTTCCCTCCCAGCTCGTGCCACCCTGCCTGCTTCCCTCCCTGCTCATGCCCCCCTGCCTGCTTCCTTCCCTGCTCCCTTACTGTCTCTCCGGTGTCAAATGACGCTGTGGCGTCACGTGACGTCACTTTGCCATGCCAACATGTCACATGACCCCATTGCATTGCCATAGTGATGTGTCACCAAAGAGAAGGTAAGTGAAGTTGCAGAGGCCTCACGCGATCCCCTGGCATTAATTTAAATGCCGTGGAGGAAGAGTGTGGGGCCTCTACAACCGCTGCGCCCCCCCCTGAACAATCTTGCGCACCCCAGTTTGCGCACCGCTGCTTTACATCACAACCTATAGGGAGTGTCATTACAATTACCCCTTAACCATTTTGTTGCCAGAAAGATCTGCCATGTATAGTCATGTCACATCCCAACTGTCATGATATCATGAGATATTAAGTATTTTAATCAATCTAGCGAGAGAGAGCGAGAGAGAGAGAGAGAGAGAGAGAGAGAGAGAGAGAGAGAGAGAGAGAGAGAGAGAGAGAGAGAGAGAGAATAAGAAACAGCCCATGACCAGGCCTCAAATATGGCTATACTAACCCTAAAATGAACGTAAACCTTTTAAATGTTTAAATGTACCTTCAAAGGAATTCATCAGAGGATCTATGAAATATTGGGGGGAGAGGATGGCCAAGATGACAGCCTACAGGTTTGGGTAAAGTTTAAAAGTCAAAAGAAAGGGTTTCTTCCTTCACGTCGTAAAAATGTAATCTAGAGACATTGATGAAAGGAGGAGATTGAGACCACGCCCTGAATGGTGAGCTTATGTTGTTTTAATTGAGTGAATTTAGAATATAAACCTTATACCTGGGATTATGAATCAGAATTCAACAGTGGTGTGTTTTGGGATCAGTCACATGAATTCTCATCTTTCCTACTCCAGTGACCTCTCTGGGAAGAACCTGATACTTGTGGTAACATAACAGGAACATTCTGATTATTAATCTTTTTATTTTATGGAACTGTCTGCATGTAATACGGTATGTTCTTGTAATCTTTTTCTGTAACTAATCCTTTGGGCTCTGCTGTTAACTGTTGCACGCTTTGTAGAGACAATTTTTTGTAGAGACAATGTTACATATGTACTATGTAACATTGTCAGACACATTTTGCTACAACAGATTTTTGAGTGTTAAGTGAATCGTTTTCTTAATAAACATGGACCAGAGACTCAGCAAATTAATATTTTGATCATTTCTTTGGTGGTGGAAGCGTATCAAAGATATATTGTGACGGATTCAGGATATATATTATTGATTTGAGGGACCTTTGCGGAAGGTGAAAAGTGGGTCAGCTAGTTAGCTGTGTATACTAACCCTTGTCATATATATAAGACATGCTCACAGGTGTGCTATTCGTGACAAATGGTATATTGCACAGATTGAGGGGAAATATTATTCATTTGAGGACCTTGATGGAAATTGCCCAGAGACCCAAGACTGTTCTATTCTAAGGAGTCCAGCAGTTCTCACCCTGCCAGTGCCCTAAATGTGTACCTGCAAACTGCTCTCAAGCACCTGGGACCAGTAGTTCATGAAATACGGTTGCAGTTCATCACCCAGTTCCAATAGCATGTATTCTGAAGCCAGGGCACGTTGGTATGAATGGCTCCCGATAGCATTAACACAGTTCCCTTTTAAATCACTCCAAGTCCTGTAATATTTCCTCCACTTTATTGGGAAAAGGTAGCAGGGTACAGATACTTGTGGATGGTGTGTAGTGGTGATTATTAGTTAGAAACCGGTAAAAAGAGATGGCCTCACCAAGGGTTATAAACAGAGAAAGGTTCTTTACTCACTGTCTCCAGGGTTGAAAAGGAAGTGAGGTGCGGTGTGGGCAAAGGAAAAGTCTAGGGGCAGACCATGTCTGAACAAACAGGAGGGGGGGCAGACTAGCCCATTCTGGTGAGGATCTCAGAAACTGCTGTAGCAGCTCACTGATGTCATGCTCGCAGGCAAGGAATGCAACATTGTTGCAAGCCACACAGGCACAGTATGTGTCTGCAGACTCCATGCAGCTGAGAATAAAATCTGACAGGCAGAAGCTGCAAAGGAGAGAGGGGGGTGAGTCAGAAATGTGGCTCTTGTTCCATAACACTCCCCGTCTGGTATCTGTAGATACCACTATATGGCAAGCTATGTGGAACATATGTGCAATACATACAACATAACAATATACTGCAAAGGTCCATATTTCCATAGCAATGTGATACCGGCTGGTACCACTGGCATCAAAGTCCTTTGGCCAGGCCTTCCAGTAAGGGAAGCCAGGTGGGTGCGTAGCTCTTGGTTAGCTTGATGCACCACAATGTCTCTTAAAAGTCCACGGCACTGGTAACCAGTTTTTCCCCATCACAGTCCGATTTGGGCATTAGAAGGATAGTCTCTGTAATGGGTCTTAGGAAGGTTTTAACGATCCCATTCTGGGCCACTCGTACTTCCACTTTGCGAACCCTTTCGTCTTCGCTTGGGATAGTTCTTATTATAAGTCCCATGGGCCATTCATTTCTTGCCACCTGTTTATCTTTCAACAAGACCACATCCCCCACTTGGATATCTGGTTTTACTGTTTGCCATTTGTGGCGTTCTTGAAGTGTCACCAGATACTCGCGTCTCCAGCGGTCCCAAAATGTGTTGGCCAAGTACTGCACCTGTCTCCACTGTCGTTTGTACATATCCTTAGAATGGAAGTTTTCGACTGGTGTGGAGATGTTCCCTACTTTCTGGGTTAACAGCATTGCTGGTGTCAGAATACTTGGCGATTCTGGATCTGTTGACACTGGGATCAAGGGCCTAGCATTGACTATTGCTGATATTTCGGCCATGAATGTGGTTAGCACTTCGTGAGTGAGTCGAGTCAGATCGGTTTTTAGCATTATAGAATCCAAGATACGCCGAACCACTCCGATCATGCGTTCCCATGCTCCGCCCATGTGAGAGGAGTGAGGGGGGTTGAATGTCCACGTGCACTCTTGGTCGCGCAGGTATCTTTGGATACTATTGTTTCTATTGTCTTTAGTGTCCAACGAAATTGGTGCCACAATCGGAGCGTATTTGTTTAACTGGTCCTCTGACGGCAAAGAACCTTCTGAGGGCATTTATGAAGCTTGAAGCATCCATAGATTCTATAACCTCGATGTGTATAGCTCGTGTGCTCATGCAGGTGAAGAGTACCGCCCATCGTTTGCTGTTTGCTAGTCCGCCTCTAGTTCTACACGAGATGATCATCCAGGGCCCAAATACATCGAGTCCTACATAGGTAAAGGGGGGTTCTGTGTTAAGTCTGTCGACAGGTAGATCCGCCATCCTTTGGTCTTGGCTTTTGCCTCTCAGCATTCGGCACCTAACACATTTGTGGAGATTACTGGCCACGCACCTTTTCATGCCAACGACCCAAATGCCCGCCGCCCTAATAGCGCCTTCAGTGAAGTGTCGTCCCTGATGCATGACTTGTTCGTGGTAGTGACGCACCAACAAAGTGGCGATGTGATGCCGGCCAGGGATGATGAGAGGGTTGCTTTCCTCCCTGCTCAGTTGGGACTTATTGAGGCGGCCTCCTACTCTCATGAGGCCATCGTTGTCGATGAAGGGATTCAACTTCCAGAGTGGACTGTTTTTGTGAACACTCTTCTTTCCGCGAATGCAATTGATCTCTTCCGCATACGTTTCTCTTTGAACATGACTGAGAACAGTTTCCTTAGCCTTTGTAATTTCCTCTACGGTGGGCAGCTCTTTACAGATGTGCCAGCCGTGGCAGCCGGTAGTTTTATCATCTGATGTCTGACGGAAGGTGGAGGCTATATGCCCGAGATGGGCTACTGCTCGCAGAAGGGCCGTCCATCTTGAGAAGCATTGGAATCGATGTGATCCGAATGCGTTTTTGTGCGATACATTGGTGAGTACCACGGATACTTGTGGGGGCCTTATCTCCGTATCCTTTTCGGGATCCACTAGTTCAAAATCGCCAACTGGGGTTGGTAGTGTTTCCGCAGGCTGCGCAAGAAACGTTGGTCCTGTGAGCCACGACGTATTCTGCAGTTGAGATGCGGGTACTGATCTGGTGGCATGATCTGCGGGATTTTGATCTGTGGGCACGTGGTGCCATTGTTCTGGTTGAGTTGATTTCCTGATTCTTTCTACACGGTTAGCTACGTATACGTAGAATCTCCTCTTCTTGTTGTATATGTATCCCAGCACCACCTTGCTATCTGTGTAGAGTTTGACGGCATCTGGTTTGCTGTCCATCTCATTCTCGATAAGCTCCGCCAGTTCTACTGCTAACACTGCACCACACAGCTCTAGTCTGGGTATAGTATGGTCGGGTTGTGGCGCCAGCTTAGCTTTGCCAAGGATGAACCTGATGTGGCAACTTCCATCCACGTCCGTGGTTTTTAGGTAGGCCACCGCTGCTATAGCTTTGGTGGAGGCATCTGAGAACACACAAAGCTCTTTGCTGTGTGCGGCGGTGAGAGATATAGGTGAATAGGGGCGTGGGATTTGAAGTTGCTCGAGGGCCTTCAAGGAGTGTTTCCACGTTTCCCACTCTTTCCGTTTTTCTGGAGGTAGTGGGGTGTCCCATTCCTGTTTTTCGAAGGACATTTCTCTGAGGAGAGACTTCCCTTGTATAGTGACAGGGGCCACGAATCCTAGCGGGTCGTAGAGACTGTTAACGGTGGACAGGACTCCGCGACGTGTGAAGGGTTTTTCTTTGATGGCTACCTGGAACGTAAAGGTGTCTGTTTTAAGGTTCCAGCTTATCCCTAGGCTCCGCTGTATGGGAGGCGTGTCGGTCCCCAGATCCAAATTCTTGAGATCTGGTGCTTGATCATCTGCATGGAACGCCTTCATCACTGTGGCACTGTTGGAAGCTATTTTGTGCAACCTTAGGTTGGCCTTTGCTAACATCTTTTGTGTCCTCTTGAGTAGATCTACGGCTTCTTCTTCAGTGGGAACTGATTTTAATCCGTCGTCCACATAGAAGTCTCTTTCGACGAAGCTCCTGGCGTCTTTCCCGAACTCTGCTTCTCCGTCTTGGGCCGTTCTTCTGAGGCCGTAGGCTGCCACTGCAGGTGATGGGCTGTTCCCGAAGACATGTACTTTCATGCGGAACTCCGTGATTTCTTTTTCTATGTCGTCATCTTGGTACCACAGGAATCTTAGGTAGTTACGGTTGTCTTCTCGCACAAGGAAGCAGTGGAACATCTGTTGAATGTCTGCGGTTACAGCGATAGGTTCCTTGCGGAAGCGGATCAGCACTCCCAGAAGACTGTTTGTCAGATCCGGCCCGGTGAGGAGAACATCGTTTAGGGAGACTCCCTGATGCTGAGCACTGGAGTCGAATACCACTCGGATTTGGCCAGGTTTCTGGGGGTGGTAGACGCCAAACGACGGGAGGTACCAGCATTCTTCGCCTTCTTTCAGTGGGGGCGCCGACTCTGCATGGCCACTGTGGAAGATTTTTTGCATGAAGGCCACAAAGTGTTCCTTGGTCTCCGGTTTCCTTTGTAGGTTACGGCGGAGCGAAGCGAGCCTAGACATAGCATGGTCTCTGTTGTTTGGGAGGCGTCTTCTTGGCGAGCGGAAAGGTAGTGGGGCCACCCAACTGCCCAATTCGTCCTTGAAGAGCTCCTTATCCATTAACCTCAAGAATTCTTTGTCTTCCATTAATGGCGCCTGTTTGTCGTCGTCCTTTGTTGTCTGGAACACTGTACTCCCTAGGTCGTTGGGGTATTTTCTTGCCACAGGCACGTCTCCATAGTTCCTTTTGGTCTCGAGCTTCTCGTGGACCTGAAAGTGGTTTGGACAAGGTTTGAAGTGGGACATACGACCGTTCTCCAACAAGTTCATCCGTAGGGCGCCTACGTTGTCGGGTCCTCGTATCCTGTCTATGCATACTTCTCCCACTACCACCCATCCTAGATCGAGCCTTTGAGCGCTTGGGCCGTTGTGGTCCCCATTTCGCTGTTCGCGGATCTTGTGTGCTCTCATGATGTCTCTGCCAAGTAGCAGCAGGATCTGGGCATCTTCGTCTAGTGGTGGGATATGATCGGCAATGGTTTTTAGATGGGGATGGTGTCGCGCCACGTCTGGCGTGGGGATCTCAGTCCTATCTTCTGCCATGTGATTGCACTCGATGAGTGTGGGAAGGGGCATGCTCACTTTGCCGTCTATTGAGCATATGGTGTAGCCATTCACTCTTCTCCCTGTAGTCTCCATTCGCCCTGCGCACATTCTGAGAGTGTAAGGAGAAGTACTGTCTTGTATGTTGAACATATCGAAGAATTCTGACCTGACCAGCGATCGGTTGCTCTGGTCGTCGATGATCGCATACATCCGTTTGCTCTTTGGGGTTGTCCCTCTGGGTGCACTGCTACCAGACATATTTTAGAGCAAGATCTACCGTCGTTTCCTTCTCCGCATACTTCTGTGCATTTGGATGCTACTGACGTCGGGGGGGGGGGGGGGTGTCTCCCACTTCTTCCTCCCCGCCCTGCTTTGTCGGAGGGTTAGGGGCTTTGCTTGCTTTGGGCTTCATAGCTTCCGGGTGTAGAGCGGCTATGTGCCTGTCGCTATCGCACTCTGTGCATTTCATAGCTTCTTTGCAGTCCTTGAATAAATGAGTTGTGGAAGCACAACATTTGAAACAGGCTCCCCATTCCCTGAGTAGGTTCTTTCGCTCCTCTATGGGTTTCATCCTGAATCCAAAGCACTTGTTAAGTGGATGCGGCCTTTTGTGGATAGGGCATTCTTTGTTAAGGTCCCTTGGTTTTTTGTCCCTGTCGGCCGTCTGGCTGGGACTCGCGTGGGTCGTAGGGGGCACGTCCGTCCTGTGGACCGAGATGGGTGTTCTGGAGTCCTTGTACCTTGCTGTTGACCTTTTGTTCCTCGGGTGGCTGGCGCTGGATGTGGTTTGCGCCCCTAAGATGAAGCTGGGGTCGTTCCTTGTCTTTGCTGCTTCGCGAATGAAGCTCAAGAAAACTGAGAATGGGGGGTAGACAACCTGCTTCTCCCTTTTGTATTTGGAACCTTGTGAAAGCCACCTTTCTTGGAGGTTGAAGGGTAGCTTCTCCAGGATGGGTCTCACTCCACGAGCTGAATCTAGGGCGTTGAGACCTATTAAGGAATGGTCTTTCCTTGCGAACTCCAGTTCTTGCAGCAGGTCTCCAAGATCTCGTAACTTCGAGTAGTCTTTAGTTGTGATCTTGGGGAAGCTCTCGATTCTTTTGAAGAGTGAATCTTCGACTGCTTCGGGGCTGCCATAGGACTCTTCTAGCCTTTCCCACACTAGGTCAAGACCTACTTGGGGTTGGTGCGCGTTTGCCACCCGAAGTCTCTGCGCTTGCTCCCTGGATACGTTCCCAAGGAACTTGACTAACAGGTTGAGCTCTTCCCTTGCTGAGAAGTCCAAGCTGTCGATTGCGTCTTTGAACGTGAACTTCCATGTCCGGTAGTTCTCAGGGCGGTCGTCGAAGCTGATGAGTCCTGCGTGCACCAAGTCGCGCCGGATCATGTACTTGGCTATGTCTGTCAGACCTGAAACATCGGCGCGTTTGCCCCGTTCTGAGGTAGTTGCTGGGACGGTCTGTGCGGTCGCCTCTTCCTTGGCGTGGACGCGTGATGGCCACTGGCTAGTGTGAGGGGCTGTTTTCTCCCGCGTGGGTGTACCTGGATTGCGAGCCTGTGGTGGTGCATCCGTGTGCGCGCTGGCGTGTGGATCACTCTTGTGGCTGTGGCTATCCCAGGCAGCATGTGCCATTGCAGGAACGGCATCTTCTCCTCGTGGGCCTAGCAGGTCTTCGGTATCTGTGGAGTCGCTCCATCTGTGTTGAGATGGTGCGCTGGTGTTTACACTGAAGAGGCTCCTGACGTAGTCTTCAGTGCGTTGGACTGGATCCTCTGAAGCTACCCGTCTGTACGGTAGCTCCCCGCCGTCCTGTTGTGCGGCTGCTTCTAGGACTTCCGCCTGGGCTATGGCGGCGGCGGCTTCCTTCTCTTGATTAAGTGCCTCTAGATCCGCGTCCAATTCGGCCTTTCTGCGCGCAGCGGCGGCATTGGCAGCGGCGGCGGTAGCAGCGGCGGCGGCATTTGCAGCGGCGGCGGTAGCAGCGGCGGCGGCATTTGCAGCGGCGGCGGTAGCAGCGGCATTCTGCTCCTCCTCTTCTATGCGCGCTTTTTATGCCCTTACGGCTGCCTCTCTGCGACTATATTCGGCCCTGGCACGTGCGGCCTCTGCGGTGGCTCGCGCCTTGGTGGCGTTTGTGCTCGCGCTAGACGTGTTGGATTGTGCTGATTGTGCTGATCTTGCTGACCTTGATGAGTGCCTTGATGTGCTGAAGCGCTGCGACGCGGTCTCCAGGAGGAGCTCTTTTCTCACGCTTTGCGCGTCTGTGATAGCGGTCCGCACGCGGCTGTCACGTGTAAGGTCAATGTCATTTTGTAAGTCTCTTTCTTGCAGGCTTTCGCTGGTGTTGGCCCTGGTCAGGTAAGTAATGTATGCTTCTGACAGTTCTTGATAACGCGAGTAATCGGTCCTTAATTGCGTTATTGCCTGCTCGAGCTGTTGCGCATAGTTGCCAACGCTACTAACGTTGCGTATTCCCAGTGTGGTTGTGCTCCAGGCCAACTCTAATTTAGCGCGGTGCGCTTCAATGTCAGTCTCATATTTTTCGCGCCCCTTTTGTGTCAGTGTGACTGTCCGTTTAGGCCTTGCGCCTGCCTGCGCCTGTTGCAGCAGCGCGGCGGTCTCTGTGTCTGAGAGATCGCTTTCCTGCGTGATGTCTGGTGAGGCTCTGAGTTCTGCCATGCTGTAGGTGTGTGTAGGCCTTTGCCAGTGCGTGTGGCGTGCGGTCTTTTACCTTGTCAGCGATGGGCGTCTGTCTCAGATGATGCCGAGCGGTGTCCTGCAGCGTGCAGCGTTGGGGTAGCTGTACTTACAGGTGTCGGTTGGCTCCTCACTGTGGGGCTGAGCAGCGGGTGGACTCAGGCAGAGAAAAAGGCAGTTAGTAATTGTGAGAGGAGCACTGCTGTTGCAAGGCTGCTGTGCAGTTTGAGCTACTGGTTGTCTGTGAAAGCTGCAGACTGTGTGCAGTTGCAGAGGCTGCTCTGTGTAGTATTAGCAAAGTAAGGCTGCTCACTGTCTTTGCATAAAGCTGTGGTAGTTTGCTGTGTAGAGGCTTGTGGCTCTGTGTAGCAACGTGCTTGTGCAATGTGGTGAGAGACTGCTGATTATTTGCTATGTAGGCTGCCTGCTTGTTCCTTTAGCATAAAGGCTGTGGGTAGCAGCTCCTCTGTGTGTATTTCCCAAGGCACACGGTCCTCTTTTTACTATTCTGAAGCCAGGGCACGTTGGTATGAATGGCTCCCGATAGCATTAACACAGTTCCCTTTTAAATCACTCCAAGTCCTGTAATATTTCCTCCACTTTATTGGGAAAAGGTAGCAGGGTACAGATACTTGTGGATGGTGTGTAGTGGTGATTATTAGTTAGAAACCGGTAAAAAGAGATGGCCTCACCAAGGGTTATAAACAGAGAAAGGTTCTTTACTCACTGTCTCCAGGGTTGAAAAGGAAGTGAGGTGCGGTGTGGGCAAAGGAAAAGTCTAGGGGCAGACCATGTCTGAACAAACAGGAGGGGGGGCAGACTAGCCCATTCTGGTGAGGATCTCAGAAACTGCTGTAGCAGCTCACTGATGTCATGCTCGCAGGCAAGGAATGCAACATTGTTGCAAGCCACACAGGCACAGTATGTGTCTGCAGACTCCATGCAGCTGAGAATAAAATCTGACAGGCAGAAGCTGCAAAGGAGAGAGGGGGGTGAGTCAGAAATGTGGCTCTTGTTCCATAACAGCATGAGGCTGAGAGAGAAAGACAAGTTGCGAGATATGCTGCAGCATGTGCAGCTGAAAGAGAAAGACAAGTTTCAGAAAGAGAAGCTGCGAGATATGCTGCAGACCTAAGGCACCAGCTAGAACTTGCCAAGCTTGATAAGGCATCGCCAGCACCAAGCAGCACAGAGTCCACCAATTTCAGACCCCGTATGGAGATTTTCCCAAATCTGGAGAAAGATGGAGACCTGGACACTTTCAGTTGCCGCGTGATCTGTGGGCAATGTATTTTTTGTCCAAATTGAATGAAAGAGCCCTGGATGTCTTCGCTGACCTTCCTGCACACCTTGACCAGCATTATGAGGCCATCAAAGCTATTTTGCTGCATCATTTCAATATCACCCCCAAAATCTACCGGCAGAAGTTAAGAGCCCTAGCGGGGTTCTGATCTGGTGTGGCGCCTGACACCTTTTTACAAGCAGTGGATTGGGGGGATTTTGCCTAAATGAGCCATGTAAATACTGTATTGCTGCATGGGAACTTTGCTGTCAAAAGGATCAGCGTTGTAGAGCTCTTCCTTTCAAAATCTGATAAACAACAGTATGATCTTCAAATGTCACCCACTATCTGTACAGTATATACATTTTGTTTGCATGGAATATATTTCTCAAGCATCTCAGTAACGGGCATTAGCTCTCCTGTAGTGTTAAACTGGTGCAAAGTGATGTGTCTGCTGTATTTCATGCAAAGGGCCTGGGATGAATTTCTGCATTGTAATAATGTACCTCAGTTCAGCATTGCATGCCAGTGTATACAGGATGAGTGACTGCAGCCTGTGAAATCACTGAGAGATTTCTTCATGTTGTAACTCTACTTGCTCGGCTCTTAAGGAAAGAATATGTGCAGGCTGGGCTCAGTCTCTCAAACCATATCAGGGTGCTGGGTCAGTGCAGGCTGGGCTCAGTCTCTCATACCTTATCAGTGTGCTGGGTCAGTGCAGGCTGTGCCCAGTCTCACAGACCTGGTCAGGGTGCTGGGTCAGTGCAGGCCGGGCTCCGTCTCTCAGACCTGGTCAGGGTGCTGGGTCAGTGCAGGCTGGACTCCGTCTCTCATACCGTGTCAAGGTGCTGGGTGGGTGCAGGCTGGCCTCCGTTTCTTATACCTTATCAGGGTGCTGGGTCAGTGCAGGCTGGGCTCCGTCTCTCATACCTGGTCAGTGTGCTGGGTGGGTGCAGGCTGGCCTCCATCTCTTATACCTTATCGGGGTGCTGGGTCGATGCAGGCTGTGCTCAGTCTCTCACACTGTACCTGGTCAGGGTGCTGGGTCGGTGCAGGCTGGGCTCAGTCTCTCAGACCTGGTCAGGGTGTTGGGTCAGTGCACGCTGGGCTCAGTCTCTCATACTGTACTTGGTCAGGTTGCTGGGTCAGTGTGTGGGAGCTTGGGGTCTCCTGAGATGAACCGCATTGATTTCAACCTCTGGGACCCCCTGCTTCCGAGTTACAGGCCCAGATATAGGGTGCCGATATCTCCTCCAGTATTTAAATGTCCCCGTCATGTGACGCGGACGCTTTAAAAATGGCGGCGACCCAGGCATCTGATGCCCCATACCGGGGCCTGTAACTCGGGAGTCAGGGGGTCCCTGAGCCTGAAATCAAAGCGGTTCAGCTCAGGAGACCCCCTGCTCCCGCACACTATTAATAAAATACATTAAAGCAGCTTCATTAACTTAGCAGCTAGCCACTAAGGCAATGAAGGGGTTAAGGCCAAATAGCAGCTTTATTGGTGGCAATAACCCCCTAATAAACCTTGCAATATGTACTGGGCACCCACTATCTCTGCCCCCAACAACCCCAATACATTTATTTATTTTTCATAGGAATGTTACTATGGGAGGGCGAGAGAGGATGGAGAGGGAGCGGGGGGGAGAAAGGATGGAGAGGGAGTGGGGGGGAGAAAGGATGGAGAGGGAGTGGGGGAGAGAGAGGATGGAGAGGGAGTGGGGGAGAGAGAGGATGGAGAGGGAGTGGGGGAGAGAGAGGATGGAGAGGGAGTGGGGGAGAGAGAGGATGGAGAGGGAGTGGGGGAGAGAGAGGATGGAGAGGGAGTGGGGGAGAGAGAGGATGGAGAGGGAGTGGGGGAGAGAGAGGATGGAGAGGGAGTGGGGGAGAGAGAGGATGGAGAGGGAGTGGGAGGGAGAGAGGATGGAGAGGGAGTGGGGGAGAGAGAGGATGGAGAGGGAGTGGGAGGGAGAGAGGATGGAAAGGGAGTGGGAGGGAGAGAGGATGGAGAGGGAGTGGGAGGGAGAGAGGATGGAGAGGCAGTGGGGGAGAGAGAGGATGAGAGGGAGTGGGGGGAGAGAGGATGGCGAGAGAGTGGGGGGGAGAGAGGATGGAGAGGGAGTGGGAGGGAGAGAGGATGGAGAGGGAGTGGGGGGGAGAGAGGATGGAGAGGGAGTGGGGGAGAGAGAGGATGGAGAGGGAGTGGGGGAGAGAGAGGATGGAGAGGGAGTGGGGGGGGGGAGAAAGGATGGAGAGGGAGTGGGGGGGGAGAAAGGATGGAGAAGCAGTGGGGGGAAGAGAGGATGGAGAGGGAGTGGGGGAGAGAGAGGATGGAGAGGGAGTGGGGGAGAGAGAGGATGGAGAGGGAGTGGGAGGGAGAGAGGATGGAGAGGGAGTGGGGGAGAGAGAGGATGGAGAGGGAGTGGGAGGGAGAGAGGATGGAAAGGGAGTGGGAGGGAGAGAGGATGGAGAGGCAGTGGGGGGAGAGAGGATGGAGAGGGAGTGGGGGAGAGAGGATGGAGAGGCAGTGGGGGGAGAGAGGATGGAGAGGGAGTGGGAGGGAGAAAGGATGGAGAGGCAGTGGGGGAGAGAGGATGGAGAGGGAGTGGGAGGGAGAGAGGATGGAGAGGGAGTGGGGGGGAGAGAGGATGGAGAGAGTGGGGGGGAGAGAGGATGGAGAGGCAGTGGGGTGAGAGAGGATGGAGAGTGAGTGGGGGGAGAGAGGATGGAGAGTGAGTGGGGGAGAGAGGATGGTGGGGGAGTGGGGAGGAAAGGGAGGGAGAGAGAGAGAGAGGATGGAGAGGGAGGGGGAGAGAGGATGGAGAGGGAGTGGGGGGGATAGAGAGATGAGGGGGGAAGAGGATGGAGAGGGAGACGGGGGGAGAGAGAGATAGAGGAGGGGGACAGAGGATGGAGAGGCAGAATGGAGAGGGAGTGGGGGAGAGACAGGATGGGGGAGGGGGATGGAGAGGGAGGGGGGAGACAGGATGGAGAGGGAGTGGGGAGGGAGAGAGGATAGAGGAGGGTAGGAAGAGTGGATGGGGCAGGTGAGAGGATGGGGGAGAGCGGGGAGGGAGAATAGGATGGGGAAGAGGGAGGAGAAAGAGAGGGGAGGATGGGCGGAGAGGGAGGAGGAGAGAGGAGGGGCGGAGAGTGAGGAGAGATGATGGGGGGTGGATAGGGAGGAGGAGAGAGGATGGGGGGATAGGGAGGAGGAGAGAGGAGGAGAGAGGATGGAGGAGGGAGATGGAGAGGATGGTGGGGGGACAGGGTGGAAGAGAGGATGGGGGAGAGAGAAAAGGGCAAAAAAGGGGATGCGCCTTTTGACTTAATTTGTTTTCTAAATATTTTTTAGTGTGTCTCGGTTTTTACATTTGAAAATCTGTACACCCTAGTTATTATATATATATACAGAGTAGATTACGATGAAAAAAGACACATGTCCATGGAGTTCAATCTATGTTAAATTTATATGACAGATACTTCTCCTATATTTTTATTTACAGTATATTGATCCATAGGAGCAAACAACATAACACCAGTGACACATTATCAAATAATATCTCTTAAAGGGAAAAATAAATTCCTTACTGACTCTAACATTGGCAATCGGATTACTCCCTGGATCAACATCCTGCCCATGTTTACTTATTTGGTATATCCCTGTATACCGTTCCTTTCTAAAAAAACAAAAACAAAACAAAAAAAAATCTGTCTAACCTTTTGTAATGAAAATGCCAGAAAATATTGAATATATTAATAAACTGGCACACAAACAGTTAACTTGATCTACGAGTACAACTTTAAAATACATGTACTGTTTATATGAGGGTCAGTAGCCCAGCCTGGGGTTCTGTGCGTCTCTAGAAGGGAGCGTAACCTCAGGTTATCAGGGATGACCAAGATTTAGAAATAAATAAGATTGCCGCTCACCAAATATCCATAGAATATATACATAGATAGGAGGTGCATACGGGAGATGATAACATATATCAGGACAGGAAGGGGTATACAACCTGGTCATCCATGGCAGAACCAGCTCACACGCTACTCTCCACTCCGCACTCAAGGTGACAAAGCGCAGGTGCGCGAAACGATCGTCGGTGTTTTTATGACGTCATATCTGCGACGTCATCAGTGAGTGCGGAGCGGAGAGTAGCGTGTGAGCTGGTTCTGCCATGGATGACCAGGTTGTATACTGCCGAGCTCAGACCGCATCAGTGTATTAGTTATTCTTACACTGCACTGCAGAGCCGTCCTGCTACTTTGCTGCTAAACAATATACACACATTGTAACGGGTTTATTTCCATGTTGCAAACTTGCGAGCCGGGACCCCACACAGGGTGGAATTTGAGCTAATGTAACGGATATCTCTATTGCAGACCCCTTACACATCCCCCGATCTAGGAGGCATTTAATATATACCCTACAGACTTAGGGACTCTGGCAGATATATGTTTCAATTACCGGCACAGTGCAGCACAAATTACCTTGGGGTAGGATATTCTGAGTAACCGTTGACATATATAGACTAGATGTGTTCCAAGTCCTACTCATGACTATGTTATGCCTACACCTCGCCTAGTATATGAGTGAGTGTTTGATAGAAGGCTACATGCAGTAGTCTGGTATGATTTACCAACAGGGTTAATTATTTGCTAGCAGGTTGCTGACCATATAGGGTTACACAGCCCACTCCTCGCACCCACTCCCTGTTTCTTTTAACAATTGTGTTTGTCTTTGCATATCTGTATATTAAAATATTTTATTGTATATCAGTACATGGTGTATGGGTCCTCACCCAGGGATTGAACCCTTCCCAGCCATTTAATAGTATAGGTGAGTGCACATAGGAATTCTTTTGGGTGTTTCTTTCTTAACCCCTTCCTGTCCTGATTTATGACCAAGATTTACCAGGATTGCCAACGACAGGGTGGGTACAGCCGGGACAGGTGCCCCGGGACAGGTGTCTGCGACCCTGGTCCTGGGGATCAGCTTCAAAGAGGATCTCACATTCCTGAAATATCCCCCCCCCCCATCAAATGCGACAAGGTGACAAAGTTACTGTAATTCTGCATTTTCTTACCCATTCCGTAAATATGAGGTGCCTGGCGTACGGTGACCATTTACAAGGATGTGAAATATGTATATATGTCCAGGGAACTCAGCTGCTTACATCGATACAGAGAATGGCAGGTTCTATCTATGTTATATCTCTGATATTTTTCATGCCAAACTAGAAGTTGTGTTGGCGTGTTTGATATCTACACGTGTATGTTAATTATACAAACACAACAGTGATAATAGCGTTCTTCTAAATATTATAGAAATTACATTATGAAGTATGTTATATATTCAGCCATGTTTTAATTCAAAAGAAAGAATTAAAGGCTGCAGATTGAGATGGGGTTAGGAGACAGCCAGGGGGTGGGCTTATGCTACTGTAGTTCCAATGCATGAAGTTTAAGATATAAGCCATGCAATTGAGATATGAAATTGGAGAAATTGGATGTATTTCCATATTTCTAACTTCAAGCCCTCTCTGAAATAATCTGATGATATTATGCAGTAACATAATTAGATCAATCTATTTAACTCCTTTATATATTATGAAAATGTCTGCATTTATTGCACAGTATGTCTTTGTAATCCTTTTCTGTAACCTGTAAGCACTGTACTTTTTTTGTATATTAAATATCAAATGTAATAAGTAATACTTTGGGCTCTGATTAAACGTTGCATGTTTTGAAAATAGTCATTACATTTTTGGACACATTTTGCTACAACATATTTTTGTGCCTATTTTCTTTAGTAAACAGGGACCTGCAAGACTCTGCAAGTGCATCTTAATATCTCTTTGGTGGTGGCAGCGAATAAACATATATTTTGTGACGGATTGGGAGGGAAATGATTCATTTGTTGAACCTTGCATAGGTGAAAAATAGATCAGCTAGATAGCTGTGTGTATTAACCCTTGTCACATATATAAGTCACATGCTCACAGGTGTGCCGTTCGTGGCACCTTTTTTTGTTGTTGAAGATATCTATTGTATCTGCCATCACAGTCTCCATGGGTAATGAATTCCACATTTTAACTGCCCTTACTGTAAAGAACCCTATCCTTTGTTGCTGGTGAAATCTCCTTTCCTCCAACCTTCAGGGTTCGGAATTCGATGGCATACTGGCCCACCGCACGTGTTCCCTGCCGGATTCGAAGCAGCGAAGCAGAAGCAGAGGAGGCGCGACCGGGAGCGTGAAAAACTTTTTTGAATGTTTGGAGAAAAGCAGCGGAGTCGTTAATCAGTGGGGATTCCTTTTTCCAGAGGGGGGAGGCCCAGGCCAAAGCCTCGTCTGTCAGTAGGGAAATGACGTAGGCTACCCGGGATCGATGAGTGCAAAACATGGAGGGCTGGAGTTCGAACTGAATCGAGCATTGGTTCAAAAATCTTCTACAAGTCATAGGGTCCCCTCCATAATGTAGAGGCGCCAGGATCTGTGGTTCTCTGTGCGTTGGGGATGACGGAACTGGCGCCGGAGAAACTGTCAGCAATGGCGGTGCAGGGGTAGAACCAAGCTGAAATGTACCCAGCCGGGAGATAATGTCCTGAAGTCAGCAGGAAATGAGTGCCATCTGTTGGTTTTGCTGTGCGAGGCGTGTCTCGTGATCTCCAAGCAGTTCCCCTTGGGGAGATAAGGCACGCGCTACCTAATCGGGGTCCATGTTTGCGCCGAGCAAAATGTGACGGCGCTCATCTCAAATCAGTTGGTGGACCCGCAGGGCTGAGGTAGGGATACAAATAATCCGACCACAACCCAGGGACAGAATCCTGTAAGAGTATCCGTAGTCGGTATGGAAGCAGGGGTCAGGGCTGGCGGCAGAGTTGCAAAGTCCAGGCGACAGGTAGAGGTCAGGGCTGGCAGCAGAGGTGCAAAGTCGAGGATGCAAGCGAGGTCAGGTGGAAGGCAGCGAGGTCGGGGTCACGGTCCAGGGTCAGCAACAGGAATTCAAAACAGGCAAGAGGGTAAGGCTGCGTCCATAGAAGGACAAGCAGCGCTGAGCCGTGTGAACGCTCCGCGCTGAGTACCTGCATCCTCAATGAGGATGTTTTTAGAGGGGGCTCATGCGAGCGTCCGCAGGCGTGCTGAGGAGTTGGATTTTTCAGCCGACAGCCAAGCTTTTTTTCAGCGCGCTGTCGGCTGAAAACATCCAATCAGCACGAAGCAGCGTCAACGTCACAGCGCCGCCTCCCCCCACCTCCCCCCGCCTCCTGATCGCGCCGGCTGGCTCGCCTGCATGTGCATGAAATCGCACAGCTTCAGCAGGCGAGCCTCAGCGTCAGCGCTGTTTAGCACTGCTCCCCCCCTCTATGGACGCAGCCTTAGGCGTAACTGTAAAGTCCAACAGGAGCTGCAAACACACAGAACTTTGCTCGGCGGCGAATGCCTATGGTAACTGCAGCCTTATAAGGCAGGCTGCCAGTACCTAAAATGGTCACAGAGAGCAGACATGGAAGGAGAGACAGAAAACCTGGACCGTAGTGAAAACCCGGCACGGATCGAGCAGAATCCTTACAGTTGTTCCCAAAACTAAATTCCATATTCAAGGTGGGGTCTTATTAATGCTTTATACAGTGCCATAATTATGCTTTCTGCCCTTCCATGCATACCCCGTTTAATGTAAGATAAGATATTTTTTGGGGCCTTTGCAGCTACTGCCTGACATTGGACACTATTATTAAGCTTGCTGTCTATAAGCACTCCTAAACCCTTTTCCATCAAGGATTGTCGTAATTTTGTCCCATTTCATTTGTATCTAGAATGTTTATTCTTGTTTCCCAAATGCATAACCTTACATTTATCTGTATTAAACCTCATCTGCTATTTACCTGCCCAAGTTTCCAGTCTATCCAAGTCCTAAGATGGAGACTTTGCTCTCTATGCCAACCTCAAGTCATTAATAAACAAGTTAAAATGCAGTGGTCCCAGTACTGAACCTTGAGGTACTCCACTCACAACTTTAGCCCAAGTTGATAAGGCTCAATGACAACTCTCTGTTGTCTATCCTTCAACCAGTTTGCAATCTAGGTGCAATCCAAACCAATTCCCTTTATGTTGTATACTAACCTCAAGTGGCACCGTATTAAAAGCCTTTGCAAAATCTATGTATACCACATTAACTGCATTACCCTGGTCTAAATTCTTACTTACTTTGTCAAAGAAACAAATAAGGTTAGTTTGGCATGAGCTATCCTTCAAAAATCCATGCTGACTATTACTAATAATTTTGTTTTCCATTAGGTATTTCTGAATATTATCCCGTATTAAACCTTCAAGTAGTTTCCCCACTATTGAAGTCAGGCTTACAGGTCTGTAATTCCACGGTTGTGATCTAGCTCCCTTTTAAATATAGGCGCCACGTCTGCTTTTCGCCAATCTAGTGGTACCGAGCCTATGGAAATGGAGTCCTTGAATATTAAATGTAATGGTCTAGCTATTAATATACATATACACATATACATATATAGCTGTTAGATCCAATTATAAATCAAAATGTATACTGAAAAATAATACAGCCCATAAGCGGTGCTGCTACAGAAGACTTTCTCCGGCACCATGTGGCCCATTCACTCCAAAGTGCCTTCAGGCGTGTTCCGGCAGCAGGAGGGTCTCCTGTAGTAGCCCAGCGTAGTAAATATATATCGCTCTCTAAGAAGTGGGAAACAGCATTTCTAATCATGATCTCACTAGCATCCCAAAGCTTGTGTCCCTTTTGGGATTTGCAGGAAACAAGAGGGCTTACAATGAGAAACGTATCTAAGAATAAGGAGAACAGTTCAGAAAGATCACAGCAGGGAATGATTGGTGTTTGTTGATTGAGTTCTGCGCTGGAAACTCCTTCCTGAGGATAAAATGCTTGTCCACCCACTGTGGGCCAAGAACAAACATAAACTAAAGCATCAATTGACAATAAAGCTTCCAGACCATTACACGGAGGTTCAGCAATGTGTGTTGTGTGCCTGCAAGTGTCCTCACAGTGTGAAAGCAGGAACGTTATAATGTGCTGGGTGTCAGCGGATGTGTCATTAACTCAAATGTGAGTAATGTAAGCGTGCAATTTAGTGTGCTTTGCAATTCCTGCAGCTGAGCTTCAAGCCTTTTTTTACCATATCATTTAGTTCCCAGATGCCCGAGAGAAACATTAGTGGGGAGGAGAGCAGAAGGAGGGACGGGGTTTATAGGAAAGAAGACCAATTTGACACACATTGAATATTTGCTATACATTGATTGATTAGACCTGTGCATGCTTGGAATAATTTAAAAAATGCATTTTTCATTTAGGAAATACATATACGAAACCTGAGCATTACGTTCAGAAATATCACAGAGTCGTTTAAAAACTGCTACAATCTATTACAAGCTATACTTGTAGTTTAGATTGTAAGCTCCTCGGAGCAGGGACTCCTCTTCCTTCATGTTACTTTTATATCTGAAGCAGTTATTCCCATGACCTGTTATGTATATTATTTGTTATTTATATGATTACAACATGTATTACTGCTGTGAAGCGCTATGTACATTTATGGCGCTATATAAATAAAGACATACCTACATACCTACATACCTACATACATACACATACATACATACATACGCATACATACAGACATACATACATACATACGCATACATACATATATACATACATACGCATACATACAGACATACATACATACGCATACATACATACATACATACGCATACATACATACGCATACATACATACATACCTACATACATACATACACATACATACATGCATACATACATACATACGCATACATACATACGCATACGCATACATACATACATACACATACATGCATACATACATGCATACATACATACATACATACATACGCATACATACATACATACATACATACATACGCATACATACATACATACGCATACATACATACATACATACATACACATACATGCATACATACATGCATACATATATACATACATACATACATACGCATACATACATACATACGCATACATACATACATACTCTGCCTCACTGTAACCGACGGGAGGGCAGTAAGCGGAGATTAAATAAAGGAGTACATGTTGATAACTAAAACATCTAGAGATCTATGTATTAAAACATGACATGCGTGTGCAGAAATGTGCTGCGGTCACTGATTTACTTGTAGATATATTTGGGGCAGGAGGATTGGTTCTGAGAGCAATGGGAGAAATAAAGAGAGTTACGTGTCACAAGCGGAAATGGCACATACCAGTGGATGCATGTCATGGCTCCATGCGTCACGCTATGCTAGGTTGCACCTGCAGTCATTTCACACGACTTTCCAGTTCTACAATAACATTGGGTCGTATTTAATATTCTGACGCTGTAACCTTTATCACCGGAGACATTTTGGATTATTTGAAGTTATTATTATTCGAGCCGCACTGACCCCGATTCCCTGTGATTAGTCAGACAAATGATGTACAGTTGTTGTCAGAACATCCCTTAGATTGTAATGGTATCCATTAATATAACAAGGTAACGCCACCCCAGCCGGCTGTGCTCATTTATTTGGGCTTTGTAGCGATCTGCATAGAGTTGAAGAAAAACGAGGTGATTATTTCTGCACATGGTCGGTTTTGGTATCTCAGTGTTCCTCACAGCGGGGGCTTTGCATGGTGGGAGTATGTTGTAGGCAGCTGTACCTGCTGAATGTTACTGGACAACTCTAAAATTAGGCAAGTTGCAATATACATGGTTATTGAGTAAAGCAACACATTTGTAAGAATGAAGAAAATGACTGAAACTCTCCCATGTCTGTAACACCCAAGCAGCAGTTCCTAATGCCTACTATCCATTCAGCCATGTAAGTAATACCAACGGTAGGTACTGCACAGCTGTAAGATGGGTGGGCAAACATATATGCCAAGATCCCACAGAATTAGGGTTGCCAGGTGTCCAGTATTGAACCGGACTGTCCTGTATTTGAATACTCTGTGCAGTAATAAATGAGAGGTACTGTAATACTGGACATGTATGTGTCCGGTATTACCTCCCTGGACATAGTGACCTGACGCACCTTTCACCATTGAGTCCAGTATTTTTGGAGAAGCCACCTGGAGACCCTACACAGAATAGGTGTAAAAGAGCAGCGTGCGGGTGTTGCACGTTGGGAAGGAAATCTCAGGATCAATGGGTTCCGCATCACCAGCAGTGCCACACGTTTACTGTTTAAATGTGGTAGATTTTCCTCTGAGGAACGAAATGTTTCAATAACACATTCAGTGCCAGAGAGAGTAGCTGCATATTGCGATGTCCCGCTGGGCCTTCGGAAACCGGAGTGTTTCAGGCTGCTGAGGATATTGTAATGAGGGGCCACAGACCCTGCACCCCGTGGAGATTTGCCGATATCTGTAAAGAATCATTATAAAAATTGCATCTATGAGAGCTCAATAATTTTAGCTAAAAGTGGCATTATCTGCGGAGAAGGAAATGTAATAACTGCCTACAGCATCTAACCCGACAAGGAAACCTACATCGTGGTAATATAAATCTGATTATTTAAAGCAGCAATCCCGGAAAATAGAAGAGGATTTTTTCACATATTTGGATCCCGGGGGTGCGGATTTCAGCTCCGGGAACCCTCGCTTACCAGGATAATTACCAAGTTAGTGGCCGATGTCCCAGCTTTTTGACCAATATGTCATCGGTTGCAGATCCTGCCACATTGTTTCCCTGCTTAACCCTCAGCACTAACTAAGACGGTAATTATTTCTCACTACCTGGCCACTATATTACCAGTCCCGTGGTCTTACCGTTCTTACTGCTCACATACTTCCACACATGACTGCGAGTTTCCAAGGTGCAATTACTTTTCAGTCTCGCTGCTGTGAAAACTGATCCGAAAACCGCACCAGAGGGAAAAAGGAAAACGTATTTCTTTACTTTGTAATCTGGTGCTGTTCCGTTTGAACTCCGGCTTTAGTGTAGCCGTTTAATTCTGGTCACTTCTGCACGTGGTTCTTTGTTTTATTGCTCAGACTGTTGCAGGAACTGTATGCAGCAAAAGCACAACAAATTTCACAGGCAGTCTCCGGGGCCCCTTTGAACTTCAAGGGCCACCTCCCATCCAAACTTCTGACACCATACGTAAGAGATGTGTGCAGAGGTACATATAATGGAGATTGGGTGAAATTATATCTTGGCTTTATTGAGCCTGTTCCTTTATCCAGGCAAAACATACAAAAACAACAAAATAACAAAGCCCTATCCCATTGTAAGGGCTAACTTACTTCCCCAGACCCTATCTGCAGGACTGGAGGGTTATTCCCATTACCAGCCTATCACCCCAAAGTTTCAGGAGGTACCTTAAGCAGGTGGCCCTCTGTGTCAGTCTCTGGCAGGTTCCTGGGTCCTCTGTGTCCAGGAAATATAGGTCTCTGGGTGTCAATATGTCATGATCTCAGCACAGCCTCTGTGCTCAAGACAGTGTCTGTGTGCAGGCTACTCTGCTTTCCTGTGTCAGCCCAATTGTGAGCTAAGGAATCTCCCTCCTGTTTCTTACATCAGGCTTTTCTAGAAGTCCTAATCCGTCAGGTGGAGTCTGGTTGATTGCCTGTTTGCAATAAACCAGCACACTGCTGGATTTAGAGGCAGTTTCTCTCAGACATAAGTCCCTGTTACAGTCATATACAGTACATATGATATAATATTATACCCCTCTCATAACCCTTTTTAAAGAATATTAGTGCAACCCCCCCAACCCCCCCCCCCCCCCCCCCCCCCGGCTGCAGTAGATAGGGTGTACATGAAGAACTGTTGATCTACATATTACTGGCAGTCTCTATACACTCTCCCTGACAGGATTAGGACCTGCTCACAGAGTGCTAGCTCCAATGTTACCTTGACCCTCAGGGTCTTCTTCATGGGATCAGACCTTGGCATGGGAGTGGAGGTAGATGGTAGATAGGCGCCAGGAACTTTTGAATAGGATGAGGTTTATTGGGTGCAGCACACATTTCAAGGAGTATATCCTGTCATCAACAGCTGCCCTGGCAGCTCTCAACCGGCCTGGGTAGAAGTGAGCACCTTGTCCCTTCCCCCAGGGGGAAGACTGGAACATCCTAGCACATGGCTAGGCTAAAACTGGAACACACCTTGCCCCCTAAGGGGTAAGGCAGGAACACACCAGCCCCAATACTAGGGCTGGAACAGAACTGGGGAGAACAGGGAGGGCCCCACCTTTTATACCTGGGGAGTGGTTAATCCCTTATCCCCAGTATCTCGGCAGGCCTAGCTAACATCACGGCCTCACACCATAGTCAACCACCCCCTCTGGTTACATGTGACTCTAACTGCCTCCAGGCCTGCACCTGCATATTGCAACTTGGTGTCTCTCTTGGGAGACAGCTCACATGCAGGCCATAAGTAAGAGGGCTTAAACCTGGCACTGCTGGATGATACTAAACAGACAGCACCTAGGGCAAATGATTTTAGTAGCCAGGGGCTATATGGCTACATTAGAATAGAGTTTTCTTGATGATCAGACTTCTCTTTTGCAAAACAAAGTTAACACTTGTTACAATCTCTTTGTAAGAGGAGAACATAGCACCAGCACAACAGTCTCTCCTTCAGCTGTGTAAGTGGGAATGACCTTCATTTTGAAGAAGCCGCTAGGTTTACCCACGTGTGAAGGAAGCTTATATAAAGTTAAAGGACTAGACTGTGCGAGACTGTCACTGTGATTGTTATTTGTTGTTTTTTAAGCGAGCAGCACCAAACCACGCGGGCTCCATTAATGTGCCTGATTGTGGCTGTTTTCATGCACTGTAACATTTCACTAATATGATCACGACACTGTCAGGTTATTTCCCTGGCAATATCACTGCTCTCGTGAGTCTGGTTCGTCTGTATTTGTAAGGTAGTATTAGCACTGAATTTACCTCTAAGGCTGGGGCCATGGTGCTGCAGACCGTGCGGACGCTGAGCGATCAGACTGCCTTATGGCAGTTATCGCGTCCATGCGACATGCAGGCGCGTGCGTGCGGAAGTGCGAGGGGGTGCATATTGCGCAAGAAATCAGTTGCAACTGATTTCTTGGGCAACAGGCCTGTCACGTGAGCGGTTCGACCAATGAGGGCGAACTAACTCCGTGACGCCCCCAGGCACACCCCCCACGGTCCATCCACCATGGCCAGGGAGAGGACCCGCTTCACGCATGTCGCTTCCCAGCCTCCGCATGGCCCCAGCCTAAGATTGCACTGTCTGTGCAATTATCCAAGAAATGATGGCTCAAAGACTGACATGATCTGCTCATCTCTACAACTTGTGAAGCTCACAGTATAATACATAATATATTACATGGAAGACCCAAAGCTCTAATGAAGGTCTCCTCTCGGCTTCTCTAGCCGTGGTGCTCACACCACGTTACTCTGCCACCCTCCTGCTTCCAAGCAGCTTCTCATTCATGGAACAAGCACTGGACTCATCAGGGGAAATGTGGCTGTTTACGGTGGACAGGAGCCACATTTAATGGAGAAAGTAATTTTTTAACGTGATACAGTAAATTTGTTTCAAGGCTTTCATTGAAAATAAGCAACTCCCACCACAAAGAAACCGATGTTAATGTGTGACAAAGTAACACATCTAAGGGACTATCCATAATGTTGGGAATTTCCCACTTAGGGCCACATCCACAAACGGTGCTAAGCTTCAGCATACCTTTACTCCCATTCATATGCAAAATGTAGCACTCTTTGTGGATCTGGGTCTTAATCTGCCCATTTTCCTTTGCCCGAATTAACCCATTTAATGCTGTATGGTCCTCTACGGCTATTCTAACTCTTCTGGTTTAATGCTGGAGATATGTTTTGGGAAATATATCTAAGGTATTGTAAAGCTTTTGCTTGTTGTACTAAATCCTTTCCTGCATTCCGGATACTCGTTCAGTTTGTGCAAGGGCAACGTGTCCGTGAAATGTTCCGGTAAAGGTTGGCAGCGATGGCAAACAGCGCCCAAGTGGCTCATGAAATCTCTGCACGAAAACAGGAATGTTTCCTCCTTGATTTGACTTCCGAACATCTTCACAACGGAAAAGGACAATAACACAGCCCGTGTTCCTTAATACTCCAAAAGCGGAGGAATCGGAGCTGTGAATATACAAAGGTACATTAGGAAGCAATAAAACGATAACAAGTCTGAGACTAAATGCAGTCATTATATTCCACATTTGGACATTAAAATGCATTGCAAATATTATCCCAGAGGGATTATTACTATTTCTATACTGTGACAATTGTGAGTCTCTTTACATAATCATAAATACAGAAAAACAGAAGGTGCCACAGAGTCACTTGAGTGAATTGGTGAAAATACTAATGTGTAGCAGTGTTATCCCATAACATTACCAATTAATATAACAAAGTGCACAGTATTACATGAGGAAAAGCAACACACGGGAAAAGAATTGTTGTGTAATATACCCAAAATTTATATTTTTTGGGGGGCCCCTGATAGAAATATGGTGAGAGCATTAAGATGTTAATCTAAAATGTTTAATGATAAATGTCCACCAATAAATTGGATACATGTGCGTGGAGACTTCTGGCAGATCTTTTGGAGGCACCAGACCGGCAAAGGATCTACAAAAAAAGAAAAGCGCACGCTCCGTGGTGTAATAAAGTATACATGGTTTAATCTAACATCTAAGCGGGTGCGATATGCACTTACAGAATCAGTCAAATGAAATTCATAGGAGAGAAACTGTGTATAGTCACCGCCCAGGACCTGGACATCACTGGCAGGTAGTCAGAAGATAAAGTCCAAGGATCCGGAAAAGGTGTCCGCATGGGCCGACCCGGCAAAAACATTGTATGTCTAATGACGGATAGAAAGATCTATAGCCAGATCAGAGGAGCAGTGCTTGCCAGGGGTAACCTCCCGACATACACTCAAAGTGAAAGTAAGCTCTGCTCAACTGCGTCCACTGCCAATGACGTCACCGCGTCAAAACCTCGCCCTACGCGTTTCGTCACCTAACACAGTAACTTCCTCAGGGGATGATCAAGTTCGGTGCAATATGGGGACTTAGGCTGAGTCCATGCTCCCTGCTTACTCGCTGAGGCGCACTGAGGCTCAGGGAAAGCGGGTGCTTTCCCTGGCCTTGCGGTTGCTTACCGCACGCGCCGTCAGCGGGCCTGCAGGGGCGGGCCGGGGGCGGGCCGATGGCGGGCGCGTCACTGGCCAGGTGCAGGCCAGTGACGTCACGGAGCTGGTACGCCCTCATTGGGCGAACCGCTCACGTGACCGGCCTGTCTCGCCGGCAAGCGGGGCAATTTAAAATTCCCCTAAGACCTGCGCTTCCGCAAGCGCGCGGAAGCGCAGGTGAGCCCCTACTAAAGCCGCTCTAATTGCAGCTGTAGGGGCTCAGTGCTGAGCGGGAGTGCGCCTCAGCGCGCTTCCGCCAGCAAGCAACTAACATGGCCGAGGCCTTAGAGACGTGGGACAATACAACGTGATGAGCAGAGCACGAGGCTTGGAACACATGAAGCAGCGAAGGGAACCGGGCTGCATTGGTGCCAAGGTTTCAGGCATGGGCTAACTTGCCTGGACCTTTTCAACACTACTGTAAATTGGAGTTAGTCAAAGATGTTACTTTCAGACAATTGTAATTTTTGGTTCCGGCTGGGATTTAAAGTATGACAGACGTCATTGTACAATGACAACGTAGAAAAGTCCTTTTGGCTGTCCGCCAATCCACTTCCTTGTTCCTGGTTCTCTTACCTGATTGGACACGGACCCGCAGCGGCAGGGCAGTGACGGAGGCTGGCAGATCACACCGCAGACGATCCCTGAAGACAGCGCTGGACATCTAGCACCTCGTGCACCACGCTGGGACCATACGGATACCGAAACTGACGGTGACATGGAGTAGGAACCAGGAGGTATTTCATTATACACTTCTCTTGTATCATTTCCCTACCAACAGTTTACACGGAGCTCCTCCACTCCTCCCGTACCAGGTCATTTATCTTCTTTAAGGATTAATCATTGTGTTATTCAACTGCCAACACCACATTATACCTGCAATCAATACTGCTGATATCATGCCATATCTTCTATAATATGGTTTTATCATCATGGGTTCTAATACCCATTTGAACAGTTGTCTTTTGAGCTACAAATGGTCAGTTTTTTCCATAAAATATAAATAAAGCTATGGCCTTGTTTCCCTCACACGCAATGTGCTGTCGTTATTTGGGGGGGACAGGTGGGCTCCTAACACCCCAAGTTGTAATATCATCAGGGGATGTTGCTACGGTCTATAGGTGACCCTGCCGCCATACACCTACATAGCAGAATTACAGGGTTAAATCCTTGAAGGGTCGGCCCCAAATCATAGTAAAGGCGGCATAATAATGTATTATAAGCAGACATGCAGCTAGCCAGTAACGCTAATACATGCAGCTAGCCAGTAACGCTAATACATGCAGCTAGCCAGTAACGCTAATACATGCAGCTAGCCAGTAACGCTAATACATGCAGCTAGCCAGTAACGCTAATACATGCAGCTAGCCAGTAACGCTAATACATGCAGCTAGCCAGTAACGCTAATACATGCAGCTAGCCAGTAACGCTAATAATGCAGCTAGCCAGTAACGCTAATACATGCAGCTAGCCAGTAACGCTAATACATGCAGCTAGCCAGTAACGCTAATACATGCAGCTAGCCAGTAACGCTAATACATGCAGCTAGCCAGTAACGCTAATACATGCAGCTAGCCAGTAACGCTAATACATGCAGCTAGCCAGTAACGCTAATACATGCAGCTAGCCAGTAACGCTAATACATGCAGCTAGCCAGTAACGCTAATACATACAGCTAGCCAGTAACGCTAATACATACAGCTAGCCAGTAACGCTAATACATACAGCTAGCCAGTAACGCTAATACATGCAGCTAGCCAGTAACGCTAATACATGCAGCTAGCCAGTAACGCTAATACATGCAGCTAGCCAGTAACGCTAATACATGCAGCTAGCCAGTAACGCTAATACATGCAGCTAGCCAGTAACGCTAATACATGCAGCTAGCCAGTAACGCTAATACATGCAGCTAGCCAGTAACGCTAATACATGCAGCTAGCCAGTAACGCTAATACATGCAGCTAGCCAGTAACGCTAATACATGCAGCTAGCCAGTAACGCTAATACATGCAGCTAGCCAGTAACGCTAATACATACAGCTAGCCAGTAACGCTAATACATGCACCTAGCCAGTAACGCTAATACATGCAGCTAGCCAGTAACGCTAATACATGCAGCTAGACAGTAACGCTAATACATGCAGCTAGCCAGTAACGCTAATACATGCAGCTAGACAGTAACGCTAATACATGCAGCTAGCCAGTAACGCTAATACATGCTGCTAGCCAGTAACGCTAATACATGCAGCTAGCCAGTAACGCTAATACATGCTGCTAGCCAGTAACGCTAATACATGCAGCTAGCCAGTAACGCTAATACATGCAGCTAGCCAGTAACGCTAATACATGCAGCTAGCCAGTAACGCTAATACATGCAGCTAGCCAGTAACGCTAATACATGCAGCTAGCCAGTAACGCTAATACATGCAGCTAGCCAGTAACGCTAATACATACAGCTAGCCAGTAACGCTAATACATACAGCTAGCCAGTAACGCTAATACATGCACCTAGCCAGTAACGCTAATACATGCAGCTAGCCAGTAACGCTAATACATGCAGCTAGCCAGTAACGCTAATACATGCAGCTAGCCAGTAACGCTAATACATGCAGCTAGCCAGTAACGCTAATACATGCAGCTAGCCAGTAACGCTAATACATGCAGCTAGCCAGTAACGCTAATACATGCAGCTAGCCAGTAACGCTAATACATGCAGCTAGCCAGTAAAGCTAATACATGCAGCTAGCCAGTAACGCTAATACATGCAGCTAGCCAGTAACGCTAATACATGCAGCTAGCCAGTAACGCTAATACATGCAGCTAGCCAGTAACGCTAATACATGCAGCTAGCCAGTAACGCTAATACATGCAGCTAGCCAGTAACGCTAATACATGCAGCTAGCCAGTAACGCTAATACATGCAGCTAGCCAGTAACGCTAATAATGCAGCTAGCCAGTAACGCTAATACATGCAGCTAGCCAGTAACGCTAATACATGCAGCTAGCCAGTAACGCTAATACATGCAGCTAGCCAGTAACGCTAATACATGCAGCTAGCCAGTAACGCTAATACATGCAGCTAGCCAGTAACGCTAATACATGCAGCTAGCCAGTAACGCTAATACATGCAGCTAGCCAGTAACGCTAATACATGCAGCTAGCCAGTAACGCTAATACATGCAGCTAGCCAGTAACGCTAATACATGCAGCTAGCCAGTAACGCTAATACATACAGCTAGCCAGTAACGCTAATACATGCAGCTAGCCAGTAACGCTAATACATGCAGCTAGCCAGTAACGCTAATACATGCAGCTAGCCAGTAACGCTAATACATGCAGCTAGCCAGTAACGCTAATACATGCACCTAGCCAGTAACGCTAATACATGCAGCTAGCCAGTAACGCTAATACATGCAGCTAGCCAGTAACGCTAATACATGCAGCTAGCCAGTAACGCTAATACATGCAGCTAGCCAGTAACGCTAATACATGCAGCTAGCCAGTAACGCTAATACATGCAGCTAGCCAGTAACGCTAATACATGCAGCTAGCCAGTAAAGCTAATACATGCAGCTAGCCAGTAACGCTAATACATGCAGCTAGCCAGTAACGCTAATACATGCAGCTAGCCAGTAACGCTAATACATGCAGCTAGCCAGTAACGCTAATACATGCAGCTAGCCAGTAACGCTAATACATGCAGCTAGCCAGTAACGCTAATACATGCAGCTAGCCAGTAACGCTAATACATACAGCTAGCCAGTAACGCTAATACATGCAGCTAGCCAGTAACGCTAATACATGCAGCTAGCCAGTAACGCTAATACATGCAGCTAGCCAGTAACGCTAATACATGCAGCTAGCCAGTAACGCTAATACATGCACCTAGCCAGTAACGCTAATACATGCAGCTAGCCAGTAACGCTAATACATGCAGCTAGACAGTAACGCTAATACATGCAGCTAGCCAGTAACGCTAATACATGCAGCTAGCCAGTAACGCTAATACATGCAGCTAGCCAGTAACGCTAATACATGCAGCTAGCCAGTAACGCTAATACATGCAGCTAGCCAGTAAAGCTAATACATGCAGCTAGCCAGTAACGCTAATACATGCAGCTAGCCAGTAACGCTAATACATGCAGCTAGCCAGTAACGCTAATACATGCAGCTAGCCAGTAACGCTAATACATGCAGCTAGCCAGTAACGCTAATACATGCAGCTAGCCAGTAACGCTAATACATGCAGCTAGCCAGTAACGCTAATACATGCAGCTAGCCAGTAACGCTAATAATGCAGCTAGCCAGTAATGCTAATACATGCAGCTAGCCAGTAACGCTAATACATGCAGCTAGCCAGTAACGCTAATACATGCAGCTAGCCAGTAACGCTAATACATGCAGCTAGCCAGTAACGCTAATACATGCAGCTAGCCAGTAACGCTAATACATGCAGCTAGCCAGTAACGCTAATACATGCAGCTAGCCAGTAACGCTAATACATGCAGCTAGCCAGTAACGCTAATACATGCAGCTAGCCAGTAACGCTAATACATGCAGCTAGCCAGTAACGCTAATACATGCAGCTAGCCAGTAACGCTAATACATGCAGGTTTATGAGGAGAAGGATTCTTCAGTATTCATTACAACCACAAAGCATACACACTTACCTTGCGCATTCTATTAAACTTTAGATTGAACAGAAGTAAGAGCAACAGCATCTTTGAAACGCTTATATTTTGCTGAATACGGGCGGCTGCAACGAATGGAAGAAGCGTTTCAAGCTAAGAAAAAAGATAAGGGTTTGATTACGCGCTGTGCATTTGCAAAGCTGTCAAAATAGTTGAAGTGCCTGCATTCGGGAGCACCTGCCTCTGAATGGGAATATTTCATGCTAATAGCTGGCTGAGCAGATATGATTACAACTTTTTCCTACTAGAAGCTTTTTATTATGTTAAATTATGTCAATCATAAATAATTCACTGTAACTTCACCTTTTGGATTTCAACCTAAAAGGATTTCTCATCCTTGGAAAATGAAAAACGTTTAGGGGTCTCTGGTCCATTCCCACTAAATGGAAGATGTGGTGTTAGTGGTATTTAAAGCAGCAATTCATGCTGCCCAAATTCTTTTTTTTTTAAAGCTTACATGTGCTACTAGGGGGTCCCCTGGAGATGTTGTTGGTTCCCCCAATGTCCAGGTCCCCCTGGTTCCTATGGTCGGTCCATTTAGCAAGAATGTGTGTGTGTCCCCGAGCAAACAATATCTGCAGAGTCAGGGTTTACTCGATAGAAAGTCGCACCATGGGAACCCGCGAGATTAGGAGGCTGTTTTGGGGGGGGGGGGCGGAATTGGGGAATGATGAAAACAAACAGTCAGTCAGTCTTCGATTGAGCCACTGATTGAACCACCTGTGCTGAATCAGGGATCTTTCAAAGATTCAGGGGAGCGCCAATGTTCACGTCATCATTATGTAAGAGAACAATAAAAGCAACATGGTATGGTACAGTTTCAACCTGATGTAGTTATCTTAGAAGTGAAAAATATCCACTCACGCTTTTCTCCTTATCAATAAGGCAGTACAGAGATACTCCTCTCTCTGAACAGAGCAATGAATCAGGACATCCACAGATGCAGACCCCTCTCTCTCTCCTCCTCTCCGTCGTAATAGATACACCTAAGGAATAACAAGAGAATCTAATTGCGCAATACGTTTCAAAATGTATTGAAAATTACAACAGATAAAGCATATGGATATGCACTCACGTGGAATATAAAAACGCAGTCATGGTACGAAATCCCGATTGGAATAAGGCAATTCACCGGTACACGCCACGCTACTCCGCGTCTCAGCTGCTACGGCGTCACTTCCGGCTTCGTAGGGTTTGAGGGCGGAAGGACTGCGCTGGAGGATCTCCGGTTTGCCAGGGCTTCGCGTCACACACTTGCACTGAATGAACACTGGACACTGATTCTACACATTTCGTCGGTACGACTTCTTCAGGAATCTAACCACCCCACCCCTCCTCAATGTATTTACAGGCACAAGAATGTAAATTAAGCCTAATTGATTAACCCCAATCACATGATGTTATATAATGAAAAATAATTTTAAGCCTCTACTCATTCCATAGTAGTGCTCCAAATGCATAACGAATAACAATTCATAATAACGCAACCATAAAAAAACAATTATATCTAAAAACCAATTTTATAAACATACAAAAATAAATCTAACCATTAATTAAAAGTAAATAACTTCAATACCTATCAAATTGATTAAAGCTGCAGTTCAGTCAATATCCTGCATGTGTGTTTTTTTTAATAAATCAGTTCTGTAGTAAGAAAAAATACTTTTAGCATTTTCTGTTTAAAAAACAACAACTTTGAAAGACCAATTTTCTTGTATTCTATTTTACCAGCCATTTGCTAAGGCACTGCCCGTTCATGTCCTGTCACAAGCCCTGGCACACCCCTTTGTCAGCCCTGCCCTCCCTCTAGCACATGTCAGTGCAGGAGTGCTCATGAATATTCATGAGCTTCCACTGACAGACAGAAGCAGAATATAAACAGATCCCTTCACTAATTATGTCACCAAATTTCGACCTATCAATACATGGAGAACGAATTGACTGGCAGCTATACAGTTCTTTAGGTAATTAGAGATTGCCCACATGAAACTATTGAAGTAAAAAAATAAATTAAAAAAAAAAAAAAAGACTGAACTGCAGCTTTAAATGACAATGCTAGAATATTCAGATTTTGTAACCCTAAAAGGAGACAGGAAAAAAGACAAATCAATAAAATATATAATATATAAAATGTAATCATACAGCAGAAAAAATAAAAATAAAGATAAAATGGTCATACAATACATATACACTTTAATAAAAGGGATGAAACTCATAAGAATGCTGCTATATCAATATTGACATTTAACCCCTCTGGAACCAGCGTCTGGAGTTTATGAATCCAGTAGGTCTCACGCTGGGCCAGAAGGGTCAATCGGTCACCTCCTCTCCAATGGATTGGCACATGTTCAATTCCCTTATATGACAATAATTTAGGGTCAGATTGATGATGGATACTATAATGTTTAGAAACACAATGGGTTAATAAACTTTTTTTAATATTCCCCATGTGTTCTAATATGCGTACTCGCAAAGGTTTTGAAGTTCTCCCCACATATTGGAGGCCACAACGGCACTCCAATATGTATACCCCGTATGAATATTTACAATTAATATAACAAGGGTTTTGAGTTGCTTTTCAATTAGCACTTTCACACTGGGTGGTGACATTGATTGTGTTATTATATTTACTAATTGATCACTGTTCACATTAATTATTTACCTAAGATATTTATTTCTATATATATTCCACACTATATTTCTTTATTTTCACTTTATTTATTTTTTTAGGACACTGTGCACAAGTTAGCGCCGTTACAATCTATTTCCTATAACTACTGTATCAGGGATATCCTGAAATCCAGACCTGTTGATGGCCCTTGAGGACATGAGTTGCCCAGCCCTGTGCTAGCTCCTCTGCCAGTTGCACAGGCTGTCTGCTTTGCGATATAATGAGCATGCCTGTAGCAGAGTTCTGCACGGGATTAAACATTTCTTACACAATGCTCTCCGCACCAGCCACGTGCAGACCAGCCACTAATTTGCAGAACAAATGCAGAACAGAGAACAAAATACAACTGGACAGCTAATTGCCGAGGTTTGTTCTGTAATTATTTATGTGGTTTTGGGTAGCTCCTTCAGCAGTAACTGCCCTCGCCATAATGTAAAAACAACATGATTACTCCATCTGAAAAATAATGATGAATGTTATTTTTTGCTGCATGCTGTTCCATAATTACAGCTATATTCCCTTTCTGGACCTATTTCAAAGACAAATTATGCCCTTGTGGTAGACCAATTGTGTGCAATTGTGAAGGGAAAGTGCTGGCAAAGCTCAGTGTGAGCGAACAATTAGCGCTACGGACTTCAACTGCTGGAGTTTGGGGCCAAATTAAAATGACAAAATAACTCTGACTTTGTGGATTATGGTTTCTTTGGGAAAATGGTATTTCTCTTTGCTCACCCAGTGAGAGGAAGAAAAAGGTGAAATAATTCTAGAGTGTTTTTCTTTAAGGATCCAGTCTCACTAAGCAACAAAAACCCGGAGCTCGAATACTGCCCAGAACAAATGGGCGAATTGGCCCAAATTCGCTTCGCCGGTGTATCAGAAAAGTTGGAAAAGTCGCCGGAAAGTTCGTACAACACTGACGAAAATGACAAATGTTATCAGGATTGAGACAGAAAGAGAGAGAGAGGAGAAAATCTCTCCGTTTTGACTTGGAGAAACTTTCAAAGTTTGATTATTCGAAGTTGGATAAAAGAGCACGTTTTCACCCGGCTCACAAACATAGGCAGAAGGTCGGCACAGCGGGGGAATATAGTGGGTTTTACTTGGCAGTGACGTGTATGCAGCTCGGCCCAGGGAATTGAGCAGCACAGAGTCCCTGTCCCGAATAGCTTGCACTCGTGTTAGTGCCGGATACATATGGATGTAAAGTGACTTGTCCAAGGTCACAAGGAGAGTTCACAGTAGAATTGAACTCACTTCCAATGTACATTACTGCTGAGTTTCTTCTTCAGCCATTACTAGAAAGAATAAGGTCTGGTTTACTGACCAGAAAGAAAGAACTCGGCACCAGCTGCAAAGTTATAAAAGTTATTCTTAGGAAATGCACAAGGGCGGTGACAGTGGGGATTTCCCAAAGAAGAAAGGGAATGGAAATGCATAGAGGGGTCATTTATCGGGGTGAATGGCGGAAGGAGGGACAGGGAACGCCGGCGGTGCTCTACGGCCATTTTCATATTGAGCCTACATTCATCAAACAACCTGAGTAAATCAACGGCAAATATGTCCCCATATTGCACACAATGTGTCACATTAAATGCCTCTGATAATGTCAGTTTAGTTCAGGAGTGGCCAACTTCAGTCCTCAAGTGCCACCAACAGGTCAGGTTTTCAGGATATCCCTGCTTCAGCACAGGTGGCTCAATCAGACTCTGCTTCAGCACAGTTGCCTCAATCAGTATCTGCTTCAGCACAGGTGGCTCAAGTAGTGGCCCAGTCTTTGACTGAGCCACTGATTGAGCCACCTGTGATGAAGCAGGGATATCCTGAAAACCTAACCTGTTGGTGGCCATTGAGGACTGGAATTGCCAACACCCCCCTGTTTTAGTGCTTGTATTACATGTCAGGTCACACACGGTGCCTTCTGCTTGGTCACTAGAACATCATTATTCTATTGGGCAGAAATGTCAGTGGGTCAAACTCCCCTGGCAGAAGAAGAGTTAATAGGCAGGCATGCAATGTGTATATCAAATGATGCATTTTATTGCACTTTGACAACCTCGCTCTCTCTATTATGTAGCTCGATGGAGCTTCATTTATAACCCTCCTATTATAGAGACCAGTAGCTGTAAAAGTCACATAATAGTCATCAATTATTCTAATACCTGGCCATCCATATACACCAAATAAATGCAGCCGCACAGCCGCACAGCGGCACAGCGGCACAGCCTCACAGCCTCACAGCCTCACAGCCGCACAACCGCACAGCGGCACAGCGGCACAGCCTCACAGATGCACAGATGCACAGCCGCACAGCCGCACAGCCTCACAGATGCACAGATGCACAGCCGCACAGCCGCACAGCCGCACAGCCGCACAGCCTCACAGATGCACAGATGCACAGCCTCACAGCCTCACAGCCTCACAGCCGCACAGCCGCACAGCCTCACAGCCGCACAGCCGCACAGCCGCACAGTCGCACAGCCTCACAGCCGCACAGCCGCACAGCCTCACAGCCTCACAGCCGCACAGCCGCACAGTTGCACAGCCGCCCAGCCGCACAGCCGCACAGCCGCACAGCCGCACAGTTGCACAGACGCACAGTCGCACAGCCGCACAGCCGCACAGCCGCACAGTTGCACAGCCGCACAGTTGCACAGCCTCACAGCCGCACAGTCGCACAGCCGCACAGCCGCACAGTTGCACAGCCTCACAGCCGCACAGCCGCACAGCCGCACAGTCGCACAGCCGCACAGTCGCACAGTCGCACAGCCACACGCACAGCCGCACAGCCGCACACACAGTCGCACAGCCGCACAGCCGCACAGCCGCACAGCCGCACAGCCGCACAGTTGCACAGCCACACAGTTGCACAGCCGCACAGCCGCACAGTTGCACAGTCGCACAGCCGCACAGCCGCACAGCCGCACAGTTGCACAGCCGCACAGTTGCACAGCCTCACAGTCGCACAGCCGCACAGCCGCACAGCCGCACAGCCGCACAGTTGCACAGCCTCACAGCCGCACAGCCGCACAGTCGCACAGTCGCACAGTCGCACAGTCGCACAGCCGCACGCACAGCCGCACAGCCGCACAGCCGCACACACAGTCGCACAGCCGCACAGCCGCACGGCCGCACAGCCGCACAGTTGCACAGCCACACAGTTGCACAGCCGCACAGCCGCACGCACAGCCGCACGCACAGCCGCACAGCTGCACAGTCGCACAGCCGCACAGTCGCACAGCCGCACAGTCGCACAGTCGCACAGCCGCACAGCCGCACGCACAGACGCACAGTCGCACAGCCGCACAGTCGCACAGCCGCACGCACAGCCGCACAGCCGCACAGCCGCACAACCGCACAGTTGCACAGCCGCACAGCCGCACAGTTGCACAGCCGCACAGCCACACAGCCGCACAGTCGCACAGCCGCACAGCCGCACAGCCGCACAGCCGCACAGCCTCACAGTCGCACAGCCTCACAGCCGCACAGTCGCACAGCCGCACAGCCGCACAGCCGCACAGTTGCACAGCCGCACAGCCGCACAGTCGCACAGCCTCACAGCCGCACAGCCGCACAGCCGCACAGCCGCACAGTTGCACAGCCGCACAGCCACACAGCCGCACAGTCGCACAGCCGCACAGCCGCACAGCCGCACAGCCGCACAGCCGCACAGCCTCACAGTCGCACAGCCTCACAGCCGCACAGTCGCACAGCCGCACAGCCGCACAGCCGCACAGTTGCACAGCCGCACAGCCGCACAGTCGCACAGCCTCACAGCCGCACAGTCGCACAGTCACACAGCCGCACAGTTGCACAGCCGCACAGCCTCACAGTCGCACAGTCGATGAGGTTGAAAAAAGACATATGTCCCTCGAGTTCAATCTATGCTAATTTAGATGACAGACACTATAGCCTATATTTATATTTATATCTATTTTTATATTAATATTTATATTTACAGTACAGTATATTGATCCAGAGGAGCAAACACACCCCAGTGACACATTATCTAATGATTTCTCATCAGGTTGCTACTTCTCCGGGTTTCGGGCACTTACCTCCTGGCTACGGGTTTACCTGTCAATCTCCGGGTGGGGGCGGGGTGCAGCGTTCTGCGGCCGCGTCTCCGGCATTCTCTGGTATTCTCCTGCAACTCCCTCTCCAACTGCAGTGAAAATGGCTGCGCGGGATCAAATAACGCCGTATTGCCATGACAATGTGACACTGTGTGGCGTCATGACGTCATGTGGCGTCCCGTTGTCTTGGCAACGCGGCCTCATTTGACACCGCGCAGCCATGTTCCCTGCAGTTGGAGGGGGAGTTGGCGCAGGATGCCGCCGCACCAAAATAAATGTCTTCCTTGCCAAGAATTGGCAATCAGATTTCTCCCTGGATCAGAGCCATGGTACTTATTTGGTATATCCCTGAATAACTTCCCTTTCTAAAAGATGTCCAACCTGTTTGGATAATGTGCCTCTTTCTGGAAGAACCTATCAAATATGCACATCAGACTGACCAACACATGAGAAGACTTTGTCACACATTGTGTTACCTTCCATTGTCACACATTGCGTTACCTTCCATTGTCACACATTGAGTTACCTTCCATTGTCACACATTGAGTCACCTTCCATTGTCACACATTGAGTTACCTTCCATTGTCACACATTGAGTCACCTTCCATTGTCACACATTGAGTCACCTTCCATTGTCACACATTGAGTTACCTTCCATTGTCACACATTGAGTCACCTTCCATTGTCACACATTGAGTTACCTTCCATTGTCACACATTGTGTTACCTTCCATTGTCACACATTGAGTTGCCTTCCATTGTCACACATTGAGTTACCTTCCATTGTCACACATTTTGTTACCTTCCATTGTCACACATTGAGTCACCTTCCATTGTCACACATTGAGTTACCTTCCATTGTCACACATTGTGTTACCTTCCATTGTCACACATTGAGTTGCCTTCCATTGTCACACATTGAGTTACCTTCCATTGTCACACATTTTGTTACCTTCCATTGTCACACATTGAGTCACCTTCCATTGTCACACATTGAGTTACCTTCCATTGTCACACATTGAGTTACCTTCCATTGTCACACATTGTGTTACCTTCCATTGTCACACATTGAGTTACCTTCCATTCTCACACATTGTGTTGCCTTCCATTGTCACACATTGAGTTACCTTCCATTGTCACACATTGCGTTACCTTCCATTGTCACACATTGCGTTACCTTCCATTGTCACACATTGAGTTACCTTCTATTGTCACACATTGAGTTACCTTCCATTGTCACACATTGTGTTACCTTCCATTGTCACACATTGAGTTACCTTCCATTGTCACACATTGAGTCACCTTCCATTGTCACACATTGAGTTACCTTCCATTGTCACACATTGTGTTACCTTCCATTGTCACACATTGAGTTACCTTCTATTCTCACACATTGTGTTGCCTTCCATTGTCACACATTGAGTTACCTTCCATTGTCACACATTGCGTTACCTTCCATTGTCACACATTGCGTTACCTTCCATTGTCACACATTGAGTTACCTTCTATTGTCACACATTGAGTTACCTTCCATTGTCACACATTGTGTTACCTTCCATTGTCACACATTGAGTTGCCTTCCATTGTCACACATTGAGTTGCTTTCCATTGTCACACATTGCGTTACCTTCCATTGTCACACATTGCGTTACCTTCCATTGTCACACATTGCGTTACCTTCCATTGTAACACATTGCGTTGCCTTCCATTGTCACACATTGCGTTGCCTTCCATTGTCACACATTGCGTTGCCTTCCATTGTCACACATTGCGTTACCTTCCATTGTCACACATTGTGTTACCTTCCATTGTCACACATTGTGTTACCTTCCATTGTCACACATTGAGTTGCCTTCCATTGTCACACATTGTGTTACCTTACATTGTCACACATTGAGTTGCCTTCCATTGTCACACATTGTGTTACCTTCCATTGCCACACATTGCGTTGCCTTCCATTGTCACACATGTCCCATTGTTCTGTCCCAGGCAGAGCAGAAGACTTCCAGAGGAAGATGAGCTGCTACACACCTCCTGGTGAAGGAAACTGGAATGCCGGTGTGTGAAACCTTCGTGAGCCCCGTGAGAAAGTAAAGATGGGCTCCGATAACTCGCTATAAAATCCTATTACCGAGAAAACGCATATAGAAAAGACAGACAGTGATTATAAGCAGCAGCATGAAGTCTTTACCATTCCTGTACCACGCGGGCAACTACGCCTGCTGCTGTACCTGGCTGCTCACAGGAGCCTAAGGTCCCTCTGCTCGCGCCGGCGCGTCCTGGCGGCACATGCTCGGCACTTCACCGCGATCTGCGGTCTGTAGGGAGTTTGGTTAGGCATGGGGGGCGTGGCCAAAATGGGCTGGGTGGGCGTGGCCATGACGGGGCGCGGGGTAATGTGCGAGATTGCTGTACGTAAATACAAAAACGCACACAAGCGAGCTGCCCTTGTGAGCCTACCAGCCCCTGAAAATCATTACACCCCCACCCCCCCCCAGCTGCCAGATACAAGATGGAGGAGCAGCACTTAATTAGGGGAAAGGAGGCGGAGGCTAGGGTCCCGGTGATTGGCTCTCTGGCGCACCACGTGACGCACGGGATCACAATCCTGTTGTAGCCCCTGCTTGCTGATGCGTCGCAGTGAGCAGTGAGCCAGGAAGCGAGGCGTCACCGGGGACAGCTAGGGAGGAGGTAAGGGGCTGGTGAGAGGTACACCGCCGGCTGCAGCGGGGACCTAGCCTAAGCCTCCACCTCTGGGAGCCTGGGGTGAGCTCTTTCTCTTTGCCGGCAGTGCCTCCACCTATGAGGGGTCCCAGCGTCAGCGGGATAACCCCTCACAGGAACCGATACACAGTAATAAGTAATACACCACACAATGTATATAACTAAGCGTTACTGTACACACACACTAACACATATAACATATACTAACAGTATAACCCGAGTGACCCAACACGTGGTGGTTCCCCCAAAGTACTAAGGGTGCTGTGGCATCAATAACCCCTGGTGTCCTGTCCCAGCAATTCCCACCCAAATGTGAGGTACCGCTACCCCCTGTGGATGTAGGTGCACGTTGGGTACCTGCCTGGGTACTCCTGTACCCGGGTGCTGCGTGGCGTGGTGAGTTGGAACGGATCCCACGTAGCGGGGCCTCAAACACAAATCCCCTCTCTCCTAAGGGTCCGGATCCTCCTCTCAGTGTGAGCTCCAGCTGGAGGGTCTCAATGTCTCAGGGCCTGTGGCCAGGCCGCAGGGCGCCGAGGGGCCGTCCAGTCACCAGCGCAGTACTAATAACACTAATGGGAAGAATTCCTATCTGGGGCTTTCCCAGCTGCACTCTTATTTGGCTCAGGGCCTTACAGGGGCTTAGGGGCAAGGTCTAGGCCTAGCCCAGGAAGCTACTGCTCCCTGGACACTACCTGTCTGCTCGGTGCCTCCGTCAGAACTACCTCGTGGGCTTTCCGCACGCGGAGGATATCCAGTTTCTCCCTCCTGCTCCAATCCCATTGGCTGGGCAGTCCCATGTGATACAGTCCCTCCCTCTAGGGATTCTGGGACTTGTAGTCCCGCGGCTGCATATGCAGAGCCATCCTAAGAGCACATGCATGACTACCAAAATGGCCACCCTCACACTCCCGATCACGCGGAGCTCCGGCCAACTACTGAGCAGCTCCCCTGCACCGGAGGCAGGGTAGAGGGACTCAGCTATAGTTATATAAATAATTGTAACATAGCCTCCCGGCAGTTACTTCTTTTTCTGGGCTTTTCCTCTGTCAGTCCTGTTAGAGAAGGCAGTGGAAAGGTTAATTCCTTCAAGAGGTCTGTATGTGTATTTCAGCCTTGAATGTTGTAGCAATATTCGAGGGCGGGCCTTGCAACTCTGAGGTTGTCAATCAAAGGGGTGGATATTGGTTGGAACGCCCCCTGCTGTGTGGGCCAATCTGTATCTGGCTTTGGCTTGTAATGAGTCAAAGTTAGAGACACTCCTCTGAGATGTTCAAATTGGGACATACCTCCTAAATTTGGTTGTCAGTTATTCAGTTAGTGATTGAGAGAGAAAGCTGATATAGAGGAGACAACACATGAAGAAAGCTGTCTCTTCCCTTCCCCCCATGCTGAGGGGAAGGGGGGGGGAGAGAAGATCATGCTACTAGTCAGGGCTCTGAACTAGGTAGAGAAAGGACTGACCATGCCAGACTGTTGTGACATGCTGTACACTTATCTGCAATAAAGCCACCAAGAAAAGACATTGCTGTGTGGCTTCCTGTCTCTGCATGAGTGTCAGTGAGGGTCTATCCCCTGAAGACTCCAGAGGATCCCCACTGGCTGGAGGCACTGCACCATCTGGAGAAACAAAGGTAATCTGTCCCCTGTCCCTGTCCTGGCTCTCCGCATACCAGCCCTCAGCCCTCCTGTTACCAGCAGGTTGCAGCACCATTACACCTGAAGTAACCAGAGAAGGAGAGTACCCCCCCCCCCCACCCCCCATCTCACTTACGGGGGGGGGATAAAAGGGTTACATAATATTATCAATGATAATTAATCATGATTAAAATGTGAGATGTTGAAGGGGTGTTTTCTGTAATAAGACCATTAATGCAGCAAACCGTGAAAAATCCTATATGGTTTTTTCAAGTAAATAAATTCTGTAGTATCAGATAATACTGTTTGTATATTATTTTTTTTAGTCCTAATGCCATTTTTAATGATTTTTTAAATGTACTGATCATCCTTTGGTTTCTATAGCAGCCAATTAGAAAGTCATAGCTTCCTCCTCTTTTGAAACATGCTCTGACATCTTTTTGAGCTCTGCTCTTTGGCAACAAAGTATCACAAAATCTGTTGCTATTTTTGGAAACAGCAGACTATCTTTTTCTCTGAAAGTTATAATAATAATGTGTTACACTTAGTAATATAATGTTGCATACCAGCTGTAGCATTCCACAGACTGCAGCACGCAGAAGGCGGCCATTTCGTTAAGCACGCAATCAGGATTTTGACAGATTTACAACAGTAGCACCAAAGGATTGCCATTTTAGGTAAGAGTGTAGAATGATACATTGTCACATGCTTTATGTATAAAAATAAGAGAAAAAGAAAGAAACAAGGGAGGAATTAGTATTTCTGCTTTAAGACACCTAACCATTAAAGTGTGTGGTTATGTATTTTCCTAACTGGACAGATGCAATTCCTTGTGACTCACACGTCTTCAGAACATCGTTTGTAACATCCTATCCTAACTATACTCACCTAGTTCTGGCCATCAACTTTTCAAAGCTGGGTTTCAAACTGTAATGTGCAGAAGTTTTGTTTGTGAATAAAACAATAAAAAAAAAATGAATATTCTATTAGTACCAAGATCTGTAACTCTAGGCCACCGTGGGATCAGAGCTATATTCAAGTCAAGAAAGAAATGAATAAATAACTTTAATCACTTCTTTAAATTACAATCTTCCAGTTGATGAGTTCTGTAATTTAAATAAAGGATGCGGTGTTCCTATACTTCATTACATCCCTACATTTCACATTCTGAGTTGCTAGAATACCTGTCCCTACTGCCACTGAATATGCATCCAAAACATCTTCAGCCCAGGGGGGGAATAATAAACTTTCCACCTTTTCACATTTTCAATTAGAAATACATGGACATGCTTGGAAGTGGGTGCGGGGGAGTGACGATCGCGCTTTGCAAAAGACCATTCTATCTTCTCTTTTATGTTGCCTTATTAAAGTTTATGGGCAGATCAACAGTCAGTTCCTGAATTGACTTCATAATTTGGGATGTACAGTAATGGCCTGCTTACCGCTGTATGGTAAATAAACACTGCAATCTAATCCCCCTCACCTGGTACGTTCCTGCGGCAGCGAGACTCGTGGGGAATTTCAATGCACTCCTGGCAAGGTTACTCAAAACCCAACGCCTCCTGGGAATAGGGGGCAGAACAAGAGAGCACAGGGAGACCCTATAGTGTGAAACCTTTTAATAATACATGGTGGCAAATAGAACAGCAACGAGTTGTTACCTCCTGGGAATACTCACGAACGTGTAGCGAGTGGTGGAGGTAACACTAAGGAAGATTAATGCTGCACAGGAGCTACAGCGCGTGTTATTTTTTTATAAACGACTCCAGTGCCAGAGAGACTGCAAATTATTTTAAAGGCCTTTCCGGAGCAGTAATGTCTAAACAAGTCTCCAGCTGTCCAGTTTCAATGAATTCACTGAGCGATGATTGGATGTTCTGGACCAAAAAAAGGACATTTTATTAGAAAACTACAGAGATATAGGGACATATTAAAGAAGCATTTCTCACCTACAGTGGTGAGGAAACGATTGTGAAGCCCGTAAGATTTTCACATATTTCAAATCCTAAAATGTTATTAGATCTTAATCTAAGTCCTAATAATAGATACAGGTAACCGGATCAAACAAATTACACAAAACATGATACTTTTTCAACATTTATTTATCCACAAATGGTTAATCATTCAATATTCGTGCGTGACAAAGTATGTGACCTAGGTAACCCAAGGGATTTAGAACGGCTCTAAACAACACAGTGAAAATATTTTAAAGGTGATGTGAATAATTAAAGGAAATTATGTGTAAGCGGAAATAGAAAAATTCTCGACCTTCAGAGGGAAATGTACAAATTCCCTAAAGCAACAGTTTAGATCCAGGGTATGGAGGGAGCGAAATTTCAGGAACACCCTGTAAGAGATGTGTGCAGAGGAACGCAATGGAGACTGTTTTAAGGTGAAATTAAAATAAGGCTTTATTGCGCCTGTTGCTTTAAACACAGCAAACATGTGAAAATCCACAAACAAAATCTGCTCCACGTTGGAGTATATTTACACTTGTAGTCCAGCGATTCACCAGCCCAAATCATAGAGACCTTTATATATATATATAGACAGACATAGATAATCAGTCTTATAAGAAAAGTCTTATCTGTCTCGTAGTTGTAGGGGGAAAGCTTCTCTCTTTCCTGGGTTGCTGCCTTTTCCTCAGGTTCTCAGCATTCAGGTGTAGAAGTCTTGTGAGCTCCAGACATCTGTGATCCCTCTGTCAGTCTCAGCTGTGAGACTCAGGAACCTCTGCTCTGTCTGTTTCCTTGGTCAGCCCAGTTGTGGACTAAGGAATCTCTCTTCCTGTCTCAAAGGCAGCCTTATCTAACCAACCTCTAATCAGCCAGGTGGTGTTGGTTAATTGACTACCAGCAGTTAACCACCACACTGCTGGATTAGAGGCACCTTTTTGAACAGGGACCAATCCCCTGTTACACACCCCAAAATAGAAAAAGAACAAATGATGGTGCAGTAAAATCACAATAGAATGGTAGAACAAAACGTGGCTCGTATAGAATGCCTACTTCCAAAAAGTAAGGGAAGAATCAGCAGGTAATGGGGAACAAGGAATGCAGGAACTCAGGAGGGCTCGGAGGCCAGGCCCCGGCTGGCCGCGAGAGGTCACCTGTCCTGGCTGCCCCCCTGTCGGCGGCCCTGGATTCAGTACCTGAAAGCGCCCTCTTGAGCAGCAATGACTTCAACAGCGCATTTCCTGTAACTGCCGGTCAGTCTCTCACCTCGGTTTCGAGGAATTTTGGCCCATTCCTCCTTACAGAACTACTTCAACACAGTGACATTTGCGGGCTTCCTTGCAAAGACAGCTCGCTTCAGGTCCTGCCACAATATTTCGATGGGGTTTAGGTCCAGACTTTGACTAGGCCATTCTAAAACGTGAATATCTTCTCCTGCCGCCATTCTTTTGTAGATCTGCTTGTATTTATTTATTTATAAAATGTTTTACTAGGAAGTAATACATTGAGCGTTACCTCTCGTTTCAAGTATGTCCTGGGCATAGAGTTAAGATGACAGATAATACATGGTTACAAATACAGTTACATAAGTGAGCAGGGTATACATTATACACAAGACATTGCATGCACAGTTAGAGATAATATATGTTGTATGTTTGTATTGTATTGTAATGTATGTCTTTATTTATATAGCGCCATTAATGTACATAGCGCTTAGTGTTTGGGATCATTGTCTTGCTGCATGACCCACTTTCATTTCAGCTTCAGCTCACAGACAGGTGGCCTGTCATTCTCCTCTAGAATCTTCTGATACAATGCAGAATTCATGGCTGTGTCAATGATGGCGCCCCAAACCATCACACTCCCACCACCATGCTTGACGATTGGGATGAGGTTCTTTTGTTCAAACACAGTGTTTGGTTTTCACTAAATATAACATTTCTGATTGAGGCCAAAAAGTTCTACCTTTGTTTTGTCTGTCCAGAGAACATTGTTCCAGAAGTCTTGTGGATCATCTATGTGCTCTTTGGAAAACTTCAGACGGGCAGCAATGTTCTTTTTAGAGAGCCGTGGTTTCCTCCTGGCTGTCCTTCCTTGAACACCATTCTTGCTCCGTATTTTTCTGATAGTTGAGTAATGAACACTCACATTAGCCAAGGCGAGAGTGGCCTGCAGATACTTGGATGTTACTCTGGGGTTCTTTGTGTGACGGTGCTTGTCTCTGATCAGGAAGCGGACCCAACGGGCTGAGGTTGGGATGAAAATTAACCGACCAGAGCCCAGGGACAGAGTCCTGTAAGAATATCCGTAGTCGGTAAGCAGGCAGGAGGTCAGGGCTGGCAGCAGTTGTGCAAACTACAGGCAACAGGCAAAGGGTCAGGGCAGGCAGCAGGCAGCGAGGTCAGGGTCGTGGTCTGGGGTCAGCAACAGGGATTCCAAATGAACAGGCTAGCCACAGTAACAGGCTAGCCACAGTAACAGGGAAGCCACAGGGATGGCTCGCGAACAAGGAAGGCTCAGCAACAGGCTATGCCCAGCAACAGGCTAAACACAGCAACAGGCTATGCCCAGCAACAGGCTAGGCACAGCAGCAGGCTAGGCACAGCAACAGGGAAGACTCACGAACAAGGAAGGCTCAGTAACTAGAACCCAAGATGGCCGAGAACACAGGGAAATATATAATTCTCCGGCAGGGGCTGGAAGTCACTGGCTGCTATTTAAGCCCATGAACAGGTGCAGCCAACATAGCAGGCTGCCAGTAATCAAAATGTCCACAGCAGCCAGCTAAGGGCGGGTTCCAGCCAAAGCCTGTTATATATGTTAGTATAGGTAGCACATTATTGTGTCTATGTGACTGAGTCATATAGACTCTCTAAGTTATAAGTTTGTATTTTCACCATTGATCACAATTTACTTATGGTTTAAATCATTCACTATTACTATTTGGCGCTACGTTTTCTGTTTTTTTTGTATATATATATATATATATTCTGCACTATCACAACTGAACTAACACGGCTATTTTCTGCTTTATATATACACACATATATAAACATATAGCCGCCTCAAACTAGATAACACACTGAGGGTTTCCATGGTAAGTAATAGGGGTTCAGGAAGTTTTATTTAGCTTTGAAATGTGCTTTTTGTGATCCACGATTTATGAAATAAATGGTATATGCTGCCTACAGTCAATCTTACTGTTCTTCTTTATGCCTGTGTGTGGTTTTTACTGCACCGACACACTTTATTCGAGCAAATACCCAGTATGTACCTGGCAGATACCTGGAATGCGCCGCTCCTCACCTCTGACAAGCCCCGTTGCGTTTGCCTTCCCAGCCTGGGTTCATGCCTGGCTGACGGGCGGCTGATCTGTTAAATGATAATGATTAGCATTTAATAGGCTGCAATGCTTCGCGTGTCTACCAGATGGCATAAATTCATGAATTGTAATGCAGTATATATATATATACTGTGCAGTATTGCAGCCAGCGGGAATAAAATGCTTAAATCCCTGCCTGGAAAATACCTCAATGCACTCGGGCAGAAAACAGTCACAAACCTCAATACACCCGGGTATACCCGAATTCGTGGGACTAGCCGAGCTCGAATAAAGTGTGTCGCCAGTGTAGGTATTTGGACCATGTATAATAGCTGTCACAGATTGTACTTTTCATCTATTAATTCCAGGCAGGCCGACAACTCATTACATAGTAATACTTTGGCAGCGCTTCTGTCAGGGAAAAGCTTCTGAAGAACCAGACGAGATGCAAATGAATGACTAAGAACACAAAGAGATGTCAGCAATACAGACATCCCAAAAGCAGAGAACCCCCACCGTGACATGCGATAAACCAGGTATAAAAGGCCTGTACTGGGCGCATTGTAGTGAGGCCGCCTGACTACGAGGTGTCCCGCTCATTAGGAGACATGTAACACATACGCTGACACGTATTTATTAGATGCGTGGGGAAATGATATGGTGTCAGCAGCCCCAATGGGGTGCCAGCTACCCACATCTGCCCTCTCCATGCCAACATGATCTGTACTATCATACACTCCCACATTAAAGCAAGGCTTTGTGTGCTGGGCGATATGTGTTCTCCCCCACTCACAATTACTATGCTGCGATGCATAGTGTTACAGAGTATCTCTGCACACCTCCAGATCCCAAAGCACATTTACCCTTCTGTGGCAGATTCCGCTTGATACGCATTGCAATGTAATGCTTCACAAGTGCCCCTGGCAAACAAGATGTTAAAATTCTGTATGCGTTGTATAAACCGCAGGCGCTGAGCGCAGCTAAAACGTGTTTGTATTATTACATTTGTGCAGAGGGACTTTAATGCCAATATTTGTATCCAGTCATTTAAAGTATAGCACATTTCCATACCTGCCAACTGACCCCAGGTCACCTATATGATAAAGATCCAGTCCTGTTTTTTTATTCCCATTTGCTGGTCTATTCACAATTTAGCAATATTGAAATGATAGAAGAAAAGAGACCGGTATTTACGCCAGCGCACGGTCCCCTGGGGGCGCGAACTCAGCGGTGACAGCGTCCGTGTGGAAACCCTGTACTATTGTGACACTACGTGGGTCCTAGTAACAGTTACGGAAGCTGTCCCAGAAAGTAGAGTATTTCCCAGGTATCGCTCCACGTTTTGTATAAAGGTGTGTTTGGGATGTATATGTTAATTAATGGACTCTCTATCCCCTCAACCATTTAACCCTGTCACTGCCATGCCAGCGCTGTACATTGCAGACCTTTAATGGGGCCTTGTTTTCAGCGATGGTTTCTTGCATTCGCCTGGGACCCTGAAGCAGCTGAGAAAGGCAGCAGGTGCAGCAGCTCTGCTTTAGCATTAGGCTACGGCCCAGGGGTCATGGCTGCACGTGCGCCGGAGCGTCTGGTGACGCGTGCACCCGTTTTAGCCGCGAGCTGTGGTCTGCGGTTATGCTTCCACTGAAGAGCAGGAGATCTGACGGGGGGAGGCGTGGCGGGGGCGCGACCATGATGTCACGCGACTGGTTCACCCTCGTTGGCTGAACCGCCGCCGTGACGCGGCCAATGCTCAACCTAGTAGAAAAAATTGTAGCAAAGGCGTTCATCTAACAGGACAAATGACAAGAGGTGTGTCAAGTAAACACACCGACTGAAGAGATAATCTAATCATAGGGTTAAAGGTCAGGAAGGTTCCTAGAATAGCAGGATCACATAGAAACGTAATAACCATAAGAACAAAACAAACATGTGAATGACAAACAACATAAAAACTAAAGACTAAAATCAAACTCAGTATAATAATGTATCTACATCCAATTAGAAATGTCAGATAAACAGAAAAAAGTAACCAGTAAATGGAACAATGCGTACTTAAATAAGCAACAAATATAACTATATCAAAAACTAATAATGATAAATATTTAGCCATATTAAACCTATAATAAACTATATAAATAGAATGAATAGTACATAATATATAATGTGATGACGTTGAAAAAGTATATAAAGAACATATAATATCATATCTATATAATAACCCACAACAGTAGTCTTGAAAATATATAATAATGCTGGGCCTTCGGCTGCCGGCGGAGTTGCAGAGTTAGGCTGCGCTTGTAGTGCTGGCGACAGCGTCGTCGCGTCAAAACAAATGCATTGTCGCCGTCGCGTGCACTTATTGTAAGCGCGGAGCGACGGCTTGGCGCGGTCGCTGGAACTCATCTCAATTTGATTTTTCCAGCGACCGCAGCCTGAAGTCGCCGTCGCGTTGCCGTCGCGTTGCCGGCGCTTTAAACGTAGCCTTAGAGAGTCAGTTCATGCAGATGTAATGTCCCTGAAGCCATGACGCCGAAGCTCCATGAATACCAGGAATGAGCATTCTCCCCCCTCCGCTGGCTGCGCGCCGGCACTGCGTTCGCTCGGCTTTCCAATGAGGGAACACCGTGGCCACAAGGTGCAGACATAAGTAATGCGCGTTCCCAAAACATGATTTAAAAGCGTAAAGGACAAAACATGAGGCGATCGAACACTACTGGGGTTTGGCTTCCAAAGCTGTATCTCGATGCATTGCTGGGCTCTCAAGCACGGATAGGTCACTGTTTAGCTGCATTGTTTAGCTGCATTGTTTAGCTGCATTGGTTAGCTGCATTGGTTAGCTGCATTGTTTAGCTGCATTGTTTAGCTGCATTGTTTAGCTGCATTGTTTAGCTGCATTGTTTAGCTGCATTGTTTAGCTGCATTGGTTAGCTGCATTGTTTAGCTGCATTGTTTAGCTGCATTGGTTAGCTGCATTGTTTAGCTGCATTGTTTAGCTGCATTGTTTAGCTGCATTGTTTAGCTGCATTGGGCCTTCAGTCTCTGACCAACGTTGTAATGTTTGCAGCTAATGTAGACAATGTCTCTTCATATTTATATGACACAAAACATTCCATTTAATGTGATTCGCCTTCTTGCTTCTAAACCATAATATGTATTATGCTAAAATCCAGCCAATAAAATAAGAAGATGCCATGATTAATGAATCCCTGTGCTGAAGAGCTTGCACTCCAGCATTAAAAGGGTTGTTTGAGATGCTGCTTTATTTTATAGTAATACACCTTTTGTGAAAGTTACCTGGAAATACAGCACTGTAAACCGTGCATACAGTACCATCTCTCTTTAAGATAATAGCATAATCTCCCTTTAAAAGGTAAAACATGTTTTAATTTTTAAAGTTTTAAATGGCCCCTTCTCTACTGGGGGAAGCAATGCTTTGCCAATCGTCTCCAGCATCACGTTGCTAAAACATTCCTTCCAATAGTTCCATTTCTTTCATTGAGCAGAAGAGGGAGTCACACCTGTTGACATGAGACGTGCCCAGGGAAGGTTTAGCTGCCGAGGGAATTGTATGCCAATTGATAAGTTATCCCCTGACGAGCAGGACTGCAGGGGTGGAAGATTAATGGGGACATCACATAATGATGGATTTATGATAGGCAGACCTACTTGCTTAGCAATTTTGCAATCATTTTCTCTTCTTAAGAGGACCTTAACAGACCAGTTTTCCATTGAGTTTCGGGTTAGAATAAAGTGCAGTGTAATCATGCCCTGCGTCTCCAGCTCCATTATCCGCTGCGAGTTATGATCAATTACTGGGTCAGTCTGGCTTTTGCACCATAATTCACACGCAGCCGCCCTATCCTCTGCTGCTCTGAAAATCTAAGGAATGACTTTTATTTCATGACTGTCTTCAATCTTCTCAGGCCAAAATCCTCCTTCCATGGACAGGAAACGCCTCCTTTCCAATAAATTACACATTTTATTATAGGTAGCACCACCAGTATTGGCAATGAGATACATTGTTCATGTATATCGTATATATTAAATATGACCAGGATGAATTCGGAACTATAGCACAAAACCCCTCTCCTGCACGCAGGAAGAAAATGATCACTCGGTCACTGGGATATCCAAAGTATTCATTTATTTGCAGCAAAAAGCACAATGTTTCAGGGAACAGGACAGAAGGAGTCCTGAATCTAGGTTTTAATCACCCCAGTTTCCACACCAGGTTTGCCCTTGGATAACCCCACTTAATATATGGACAAACACAGAAAACCAGGCCGGGTCAGGCTAGCTCGACCCCAATAAAAAGAATATATGTATTTTTAAGCTGTAACTTGTAACTCGAATGAACCCCTAGTGGGCCAGATTATTAAAATACTGAATATTTTAATGGTCTTATAATGACAGATACGTTGCTTCTGGCGGCGCATACAGATATGATTCACAGGTTTTCCTGGTTCACCCTTTATCTCGACTGGCATGGGATTTTATCAGACGCTACTAGAGAGGGTTTTCCCCATTACAGGCATACCCTGCTTTAAGTACACTCACTTTAAGTACACTCGCGAGTAAGGACATATCGCCCAATAGGCAAACGGCAGCTCGCGCATGCGCCTGTCAGCACGTCCTGAACAGCAATACCGGCTTCCTACCTGTACCGAAGCTGTGCGCAAGCGGGGAGACTATAGAGCCTGTTACAAATGCGTTATTTACATCAGTTATGCACGTATATGACGATTGCAGTACAGTACATGCATCGATAAGTGGGAAAAGGTAGTGCTTCACTTTAAGTACATTTTCGCTTTACATACATGCTCCGGTCCCATTGCGTTCGTTAATGCGGGGTATGCCTGTGCTTCTATAACCTGGGTATATTAGGTGCTATTTTATTAAAAGAGCAATGTACCCTAACTAGCCTCCATTTGTTTTTACCGGTTTGATACTGGTTGGTCCCGGTGAGCTGTCCCGCGCTATTCTCAGCTCCGGGCACTATCCTGTGTATTGGGAGTCCCGGGGAGCTGTCCCGCGGGCACTATCCTGTGTATTGGGAGTCCCGGTGAGCTGTCCCGCGGGCACTATCCTGTGTATTGGGAGTCCCGGGGAGCTGTCCCGCGGGCACTATCCTGTGTATTGGGAGTCCCGGTGAGCTGTCCCGCGGGCACTATCCTGTGTATTGGGAGTCCCGGGGAGCTGTCCCGCGGGCACTATCCTGTGTATTGGGAGTCCCGGTGAGCTGTCCCGCGGGCACTATCCTGTGTATTGGGAGTCCCGGTGAGCTGTCCCGCGGGCACTATCCTGTGTATTGGGAGTCCCGGGGAGCTGTCCCGCGGGCACTATCCTGTGTATTGGGAGTCCCGGTGAGCTGTCCCGCGGGCACTATCCTGTGTATTGGGAGTCCCGGTGAGCTGTCCCGCGGGCACTATCCTGTGTATTGGGAGTCCCGGTGAGCTGTCCCGCGGGCACTATCCTGTGTATTGGGAGTCCCGGTGAGCTGTCCCGCGGGCACTATCCTGTGTATTGGGAGTCCCGGTGAGCTGTCCCGCGGGCACTATCCTGTGTATTGGGAGTCCCGGGGAGCTGTCCCGCGGGCACTATCCTGTGTATTGGGAGTCCCGGGGAGCTGTCCCGCGGGCACTATCCTGTGTATTGGAAGTCCCGGTGAGCTGTCCCGCGGGCACTATCCTGTGTATTGGGAGTCCCGGTGAGCTGTCCCGCGGGCACTATCCTGTGTATTGGGAGTCCCGGTGAGCTGTCCCGCGGGCACTATCCTGTGTATTGGGAGTCCCGGTGAGCTGTCCCGCGGGCACTATCCTGTGTATTGGGAGTCCCGGTGAGCTGTCCCGCGGGCACTATCCTGTGTATTGGGAGTCCCGGTGAGCTGTCCCGCGGGCACTATCCTGTGTATTGGGAGTCCCGGTGAGCTGTCCCGCGGGCACTATCCTGTGTATTGGGAGTCCCGGTGAGCTGTCCCGCGGGCACTATCCTGTGTATTGGGAGTCCCGGTGAGCTGTCCCGCGGGCACTATCCTGTGTATTGGGAGTCCCGGTGAGCTATCCCGCGGGCACTATCCTGTGTATTGGGAGTCCCGGTGAGCTGTCCCGCGGGCACTATCCTGTGTATTGGGAGTCCCGGTGAGCTGTCCCGCGGGCACTATCCTGTGTATTGGGAGTCCCGGTGAGCTGTCCCGCGGGCACTATCCTGTGTATTGGGAGTCCCGGTGAGCTGTCCCGCGGGCACTATCCTGTGTATTGGGAGTCCCGGTGAGCTGTCCCGCGGGCACTATCCTGTGTATTGGGAGTCCCGGTGAGCTATCCCGCGGGCACTATCCTGTGTATTGGGAGTCCCGGTGAGCTGTCCCGCGGGCACTATCCTGTGTATTGGGAGTCCCGGTGAGCTGTCCCGCGGGCACTATCCTGTGTATTGGGAGTCCCGGTGAGCTGTCCCGCGGGCACTATCCTGTGTATTGGGAGTCCCGGTGAAATACATGCCCCATGTTACCGCGCTGCACAAATAAATGATAATAATATTCATAATAAGTGGTCAGCAGTAAATAGGCTGGTTGTGTTAAACACGGTGTAACCTGACCGTTATACAGTATCTAGTTTAGTGTCTGCAACCAATTGAATACATATTTGATTTATTCCTCTGGTGCCAGCTCAGATCTGATTATCTTAATGACCCCAAGACTGGCCTAATTACACTAAACACACGGAGACTGATATATCCCTCTCATTACGTTGTAGGCATGGGCTCTGCAATCAACACAAACAACCTCAGCAATTAAAGACATCTTTTAAATAAGAACGCGCAGGGAGGAAAGGCTGAATAACCCGGCTCTGAGGAGCTTACAATCTATTGTTCAATAGCTACGGCACAAAGAAATAAAGGGAGTTGCCCAAATGTTCTATCCAACTTGTAACGTGTCACCTTGGGGGGTCTCCCACATCAGGCAGCGGGGTCCCAGAGCACATTAATACCCAAGTCAGAGCACTGCTGATTTAACCCCTTCATTACCACTACAATATATTGCTTTCACTGACTCCTCTGGCAGCGAGGCTAGAAAGTACACGGCTGTGTTTGGGGGATTGTCTGGGACATGCACATGTGCTCACACGTGTTCTTCATCTTTGCTGCTCCTTGAATTAAAATATAGAAGAAAAAGCGAGCTTAAAGCAGCTGTACGGGTTAACGTTTTTAAATGATATATATATATTTAGTACAGGTTTGAAGCAGGGGGTCTCTGGAGCTGTACCCCCTTAATTTCAGCTCAGGGGACCCGCTGCTTCCAGAGATACTTACCCCCGTAGGTGACGCCGGTATCATCTTGAATCCATGCGCTACCCACGTTTTAAGGCAGTCAGGATATCACTGTTACATATAACAAATACAAACCGGCGCCTCAAAAATGTCCAATAAATGTCCAAATACTGTATGCTGACAGATGGTATTGGGAAACCTTGTTAGGAAGTCCAAGCTGGCACACCCGGATCGGCGTGAGTAACAGAGAAGTGTCTCAGGACATGCGGGATTAAACACAAGAAAGAAATCACAGTGTGTACTGCGCAAGATATCCCTGTATACCTTTCCTTTCTGCATATTTGTCCTGCATATGTATAGTTCTGTTGACCCCATTCATGACTGCAGGAGACATGTAATGTAGGGGTGTGCCATTTTTTAAATTTGTATTTATTTATTTTAATGTATTAATTGCCCATTGATTGCTAATGTATTAATCTGTGCCACTTTAGGGTACAGATAAATACAGTGACAGGCAATGCATTTTTTGGCAAATGCTTGTTTTTAATTGATTGTTATTTTTTCTATTTCTGTTTATTGTTTTGATTAAATTGTTTGGAATTTGGATGGTTTTTTTTTAGTACATTTTAGGGTCAGTTAGCGGTTTAAATTAATTAATTGTTTTGTTGGCTTTGTTGGGCTTTATTTATTTAATTGATTTATTGACTGGTGGTTTTATTTATATAATTGATTTGTTGGCTAGTGCTTTTATTTCTTGAATTGGTTGGATAGGTGTTTTATTTAATTGTATTCTTATACATAATTTTAATTCTTTAACTGTTTTGTGTTAGGCTAAGTCCATGGTGACTTCAGCCGTGCGGAGGAGCGCTGAGGCTGAGGGAAAGCGGGTGCTTTCCCTGGCCTTGGTTAGCGCGCCATCCGTGGGCGTGTCGGGGGCGGGCCAGTGACGTCACGGAGCTGGTTCGCCCTCATTGGGCGAACCGCTCATGTGACCGGCTCTGCGCTCCCGTGAGCGCTCAAACTAGAAATTTGGTAAGACCTATGCCTCCGCACGCCTGCGGACGCGTGCGCGAGCCCCTACTAAAGCTGCTCTCATTGCGGCTGCAGGGGCTCACTGACAAGCGTCAGCACACCTTAGCAAGGGTCAGCGCTTAGGCGCTGACCCCTGGACTCAGCCTTAGATACATTTTATTAATGTGTATTAGGCTTTTTAGTTCTTTTATTATTGTTGTGTATAGGTGCTTGTGTATTTCTTTAATTGTGTATTTTTTGTATAGGTTGGCCATTGACTGCTACAGTGGCTTATCATGCCCATATTATATGGGTATGATGTACCACTGTGCCAATCAATAGGTAGAGGGTGGGGGTAATTGTGCCGGGGTAGGTGGTTAGGCATCCCGGGTGGGTAGCGGATGAAGATGGGCTAAGCCCTTAATTACTATAGCGGTTATTAAGTTTATTTTTTTCTTGAACTCTTGCTACCAACGAAGGATATGGACCGGGAGTATGGTTAAGAGGATGCCCTTTGTTATGGCAGGGGTAAGTAGAAGTTTTATTTACTTTATTTATGCTGGATTGCTAATGTTTGATTTTATAATGGGCAAATTAGCTATTATCCATATGTGGATAATAGTAATTTTGCCCATTACTGTACTGTATGTGTTGGGGGAGGATTTTTTTGGGGGGGGGTAGAGGAGGTGGGTAGTAGGGTTGTTGTGTTTATTTTTGTTTCTTGGGGGTAGAGGGATTGGGTGAAGGGGGTAGTAGCCTACCGGGGGGGGGGGGGGGGAATGGGGTAACGGTACTGGTTAACCCCTTCATTACCATAGCGGTTCCCATCGCTATGGTAGTGAAGGGTTTAACTCTTCCCGTAACCTTCCAGGCAGGCCTAACCACCCGCAGCCGAAGGGCAGCCAAAGGGTGTAAGCCGTTTGCTGATGTTTGGGGATATTAAAGCTGCTCTATTTCAATCTGAAACTCACAAGCCCTTTATCCCTGTACCCAATTTTCCAACTCTATCTGTCCATAAAATGTCTGTGAATTAACTGTATAACCCTGTTCTTTTAATGTAACCATGTATTGTTATAACTCTATGCTCAGGACATACTTGAAAACGAGAGGTAATTCAATGTATTACTTCCTCGTAAAACATTTTATAAATAAAATAAATAAAGTGAACCCCAGTTCAGGTAAAAATGAATACTATTTTTTTATGGGGAGGTTTTTTGCTTTACATCAGATCTGGTATCTTTTTTTCACTTGTATGCATTGCAGAAGCAATGTGCGACGGGATTAAATATTCCTTAGCACCCTCAGCCACCTCGAGTCACCATTTCTCAATCCAGTTCATACAAGGAATTTGTAAAAACAATTCTAGGGAACAGATTCAGTTCACAGCTGATCAGTTTGGGCACAGAGCACTGAGACTGCTCTCCCAGACGTATCTCTGTGCTTCTGTTCCAGGCTTTACTTTGGATGTAATCCACTTGTGTGAGACGTAATTCAATAACATCAGGGCTACTTTTAGACTTTATATGGAATGCTAAATGTTTGCAGTTTTAACCCATTCACAGGGCTCTATCTTAGTATGAGTTATATTTCTGAATAATCGGCCATGTTTGTGAGCATCTACAGGAAGCCGAACCCCAGTATGAAGGGGGTATTCTTAAATAAACAGCATTATACGGGGTTTTCAGCTTCTGGCGACCCTACAGAAGTCTGTCTCTCCCAGCTATAGGTTTACACGGTGTCACGTACAGTATGCTTTTATTCAGCCGAAGTTTCACCAGCATAATATAAAGGCTTTTCCACGGCGTAGGAAACATCATATACGTCTATATAGAGGTGTCCCTGTGTATGAAGGAGATGCACATATAGCCTGCAAACCCTGGGGTCCCTATGCAGCAGCGACATACACATGGGGTCTGTACACCCACCAGGGAGAGAGACAATCACGGCCCTCTCCTGCCTTTTAACCCCTTGCTACTCTCAGGTGGGCTCGCCAGTACTCCCGCCAGTACTCCCGCCTTCCTCACGGAGGGATTAACCATTACCTGGCCGACACCCAACAGCTCTAGCTTTTGTTAGCAGACTTGCCCCTGTTACAGAGAGTCATTAAACTATGATCAGAGAGCGGTCAAGGGTCCCCACCCCAGAGTGTGAGAAGGGGTCTCACGCATGCGTGATAAGGGCGTGAGAACCCTCCTCCCCTCCGAAGCAGGAGATTATTATTACTGTTTATTTATAAAGCACCAGCCTATACCTCAGTGCAGTACAAGGGGGGAACAGAATGATGTAAATTACATCAACACAATGTCATAGCAAATAATAAGAAAAAGATCTTGCGCCCAGAATCTCCTGGGCGTGGAGTCTGTGACACGTGGGGGCGCGGAGTCTGTGACACGGGGGGTGGCGTGGAGTCTGTGACACGGGGGGGGTGGCGTGGAGTCTGTGACACGTGGGTGTGCGAAGTCTGACACGTGGGGGTGTGGAGTCTGTGACACGTGGGGTGTGGAATCTGTGACATGGGGGGCATGGAGTCTGTGACACGTGGGGGCGGGGAGTCTGTGACACGTGATGGGGTGGAGTCTGTAACACGTGGGGGCGGGGAGTCTGTGACACGTGGGGGGGTGGAGTCTGTAACACGTGGGATGTGGAATCTGTCACATGGGGGGCATGGAGCCTGTGACACGTGGGGGCGTGGAGTCTGTGACACGTGGGGGCATGGAGTCTGTGACACGTGGGGGCAGGGAGTCTGTGACACGTGGGGGCATGGAGTCTGTGACATGGGGGGCATGGAGTCTGTGACACGTGGGGGTGTGGAGTCTGTGACACGTGGGGGCGGGGAGTCTGTGACACGTGATGGGGTGGAGTCTGTAACACGTGGGGGCGGGGAGTCTGTGACACGTGGGGGGGTGGAGTCTGTAACACGTGGGATGTGGAATCTGTCACATGGGGGGCATGGAGCCTGTGACACGTGGGGGCGTGGAGTCTGTGACACGTGGGGGCGGGGAGTCTGTGACACGTGGGGGCATGGAGTCTGTGACACGTGGGGGCATGGAGTCTGTGACACGTGGGGGCGGGGAGTCTGTGACACGTGGGGGCATGGAGTCTGTGACATGTGGGGGCGTGGAGTCTGTGACACGTGGGGGCATGGAGTCTGTGACATGTGGGGGCATGGAATCTGTGACACGTGGGGCATTGAGTCTGTGACATGTGGGGCGTGGAATCTGTGACACGTGGGGCATTGAGTCTGTGACATGTGGGGCGTGGAATCTGTGACATATCGGGGTATGGAGTCTGTGACACGTGGGGGCGTGGAGTCTATGACACATAGGGCCTGGAGTCTGTGACACGTGGGGGCGTGGAATCTGTGACACGTGGGGGCGTGCAGTCTGACACATGGGGTTGTGGAATCTGTGACATGTGGGGGTATGGAGTCTGTGACACGTGGGGGCGTGGAGTCTGTGACACGTGGGGGCATGGAGTCTGTGACACGTGGGGGCGTGGCGTCTGTGACACGTGGGGGCAAGTTTATGACACTTGGAGGTGGGGTTATGATATGTGGGGGTGGGGTTATGATATGTGGGGGTGGGGTTTTGATATGTGGGGGTGGGGTTTTGATATGTGGGGGTGGGGTTTTGATATGTGGGGGTGGGGTTTTGATATGTGGGGCGGGGTTATGATATGTGGGGGTGGGGTTTTGATATGTGGGGGTGGGGTTTTGATATGTGGGGGTGGGGTTTTGATATGTGGGGGTGGGGTTATGATAAATCACGGCGGGGTTACAATTTAGGGTTTCCTGGCAGTGTGAGATTGACCTCCTCATACTGCGTGGCCCCGTGAGACAGAACCCACATGCGTGGCCCAGTGAGACAGAACCCACATGCGTGGCCCCGTGAGACAGAGCCCACATGCGTGACCCCATGAGACAGAGCCCACATGCGTGGCCCCGTGAGACAGAGCCCACATACGTGGCCCCGTGAGACAGACCCCACATGCGTGGCCCCGTGAGACAGAGCCCACATGCGTGGCCCCGTGAGACAGAGCCCACATGCGTGGCCCCGTGAGACAGAGCCCACATGCGTGGCCCCATGAGACAGAGCCCACATGCGTGGCCCCGTGAGACAGAGCCCACATGCGTGGCCCCGTGAGACAGAGCCCACATGCGTGAGGCATTATAGGGCTGTGATTGCATGGTAACTACAGTAACACAGACTTTAGTGGCAGGTCGTGGCTGCAGCAAGTGAATGAATCTGCTGAATCCTGTGTGTGGCATTGTGGGTCGCACCTGGATATTTTGGGTCGGTAACACGGGTCAGCACGAGCTGCTGCTGGATACAGTGACAGCCGTCTGTTACACTACCATTTCCGTGTCACCTCTTGCTAGTGGCTGCCACTGTATATACGTATGTATATTTGTATTAACATGAGGCCACCAATGTCCGCAGCACTTTGCAAAAGAGACAATACAGGAATGGAGTGGATTTGTGGCCTGGGCTGAGTTCATTGAAATAAAGCAATGTGACTTGTGACAGGAGAAGGGATTTAGGGGTGCATGGCCCTGGCTGCACCCGGCTGTGTGTGATTAGTGCAGCTGTATTCCGGTATATAGCACAGAATCCCTAACACATTGATAGCAGAACACCCGGTCGCTCGGTCCCACAGCCTCCATACAAGGCACACACAGCCCTGTGGGAGTGTGCTTATCACTGCAGACATTGGATTCCTATGGCGTTTTTACGTTGTTTTTCAGATTTGCGGAGAAGAAAAGAACAATGTAATTATTATGATTATTTCCATGCTGCAGCTGGCAGGACTGTGGGTCAGACAGGCACAGCTTGGTAATGAAACACTATTCTTATACCGCTGTGAGACATTGTAATCCTGCAGAAAAACATGACACACACAGAATACATAGTAATATTTCTTTTCTCACCGCTGCCAATCAAAATACAATGTCTTATGGCTATTCTGACCCATTTACTGAGTGACTTTCAGGCCCCCCGGTTCGGATAAAAAGAATCCCGCTTTGTAATTAGCTTATGCTGCTAATAGTTTGTTTAGACATTGATTGCTATAAAGCATCTGTTGGCATTGGCAGAAGTGCATCCGCTGTACAAGCAATGCAGGGAATGGCTGGGGTTATTGGAGAGAGAGCTGACCCATGAGACATGATTTGTGACATGAATTAACTCTTCTACACAGTAATTGAAAGCAGCATTTGACTGGTGAGCATGTCTTCAACCGCACTGCATAAATAATGCTTATTATATGAGAAACTTAGTAGAAAAATAATGTTTTATTCCTTAAACCTGTCCTTTTATCAAGGTGAAAGGTATAGATCCTTTGGAGATGTATCAGGGCAAATTTGGGGTCAAATTGAACAATTTGTGTCATTTTCCCCTTGTGTCTTTTTGTGTCAATTTATCGAGGGTTTTTTTCTGCTTTTTGCCCCATGGGAATCGTCTCGCGATTTAGTGAGTGTCCATAGGAGGAATTAGGGAGGAGATATAGGGCGCACAGATTGTGAGCGCTATCTCAGTCTGCGTCTCTGCGTAATCTTCGTTGGCTGCGGATTTGCACTAAATGTGGGGAACCCTTTCTTACATGTGACGCAAACACGAGTAAAAGATAGAGCAATGTGTCAAAATAAGCATCCCATGGCACCCCACATTCCCCGTGGAATATTTCTGTTTTAATATATCTAAGTAAATATACTCGTTTCTGCCGGTGAGGTTCGACCAGCTGCTCATCTGCAGAGCAACAACGCTAAATAACAGAGGGCAAAGGGTTTAAAGGGAACATTATTGTTTCTCGTGGAACACCTGTAAATCTGCTTGTCTCATTTATTAATCATTAACATGCATTGTTTTTTTATTGTAAATATCTAACTTCCAATTAGGGCCAAACTAATTCCGAGCAACACTCTTTGTGTGTAAAATCTGCAAAGTACCGAATTAGTGGAGCGTTTCATACCCAGGCCGGGGGCTGCAGTGATCTGGGGGGAAACCGTGTCCTATTTTATTCAGGGACAACTTTTTGGCGATTTAATGTCACCTTCACCTGTACATTCTCACACCTTTTTATACATCAAATATTTTTCACATAAATTTCCTCATTTTTATTTGTAATAGTTATGCTTCCGGTTACTTTCATATCATATATATATATATATATATATATATATATATATATATATATATATATATATATATATACTGTATATATCAAAACAAGCAGAAATAGAAGTAGCGCCTCTAAAGTATCCTGATAAAAAATAAAATCTTAGAAGAACCAGTTGCTAATCATGAATGTGCTTAGCGGGGCGGCTAGATGTAGGCTAATACACTATGATACAGACAATAAAATAATACAATAATAGTGCAATCTTTTGACAATAGAACCCTATAAAAAATATATGAAAAAATCAAAAAATGAATTTAATATGTAAAAAATGTAGAAAAAATTGTCAAAAAATAAAAATGAAGATTAAAAAACCTTTAGTACATAAAGTCCTGTTCCAATGGCACAGACTCCAGGTTCTTGCAGCCCGTTTCGAAGGGATCACCAGTCCCTATAGATATCTAGAAAAAAGAAAAAGAAAGAAACAGGCGCACACCTAGTGCATTACCATAATAAAAATGTATTAAAGGAACATAAAATCTATAAAATGCCCACTCACAAAGGTACAGCAATAATTAGCGTGTATGAGAGAGGCTCTCATGTGCCAGCAGCTCAAGCTTCAGCGTCCGGCTCAGATCAGTGGCGTCGTCACGTGGACCTCCTTCATGCAGCAGGAACCGGAAATGGAATCCCTCGCCTTTGGTGTTCAGCGTGTACAGCGAAACAGGTCCCACCAGGAAACAGAGTCTTGAGAGACCTCAGTGCAGCTGAGCAATGGCCGCGACAAGCGCACACGAGAGCCAAAAATCTCTGTGCAAGTAACAGCAGTGTTCGTGGGCAAATGGCGGCCGCAATCTAGCCACGCCCTACGCGTTTCGTCATCGATGATGACTTCTTCAGGGGGTACCCTCTAAGCGCCAGTCCATGATATTTATAGGGAGGTAATTAGTATAATTAGCCAATTATATAATTAGCCAATTAGGAGGTAATTAGTATAATTAGCCAATACACTAATTAAAGCAATCGTATGATATAATACACATGATACGCATCAATATAATTATATTGATGCGTATCATGTGTATTATATCATACGATTGCTTTAATTAGTGTATTGGCTAATTATACTAATTACCTCCCTATAAATATCATGGACTGGCGCTTAGAGGGTATCCCCTGAAGAAGTCATCATCGATGACGAAACGCGTAGGGCGTGGCTAGATTGCGGCCGCCATTTGCCCACGAACACTGCTGTTACTTGCACAGAGATTTTTGGCTCTCGTGTGCGCTTGTCGCGGCCATTGCTCAGCTATACTGAGGACTCTCAAGACTCTGTTTCCTGGTGGGACCTGTTTCGCTGTACACGCTGAACAACAAAGGCGAGGGATTCCATTTCCGGTTCCTGCTGCATGAAGGAGGTCCACGTGACGACGCCACTGATCTGAGCCGGACGCTGAAGCTTGAGCTGCTGGCACATGAGAGCCTATCTCATACACGCTAATTATTGCTGTACCTTTGTGAGTGGGCATTTTATAGATTTTATGTTCCTTTAATACATTTTTATTATGGTAATGCACTAGGTGTGCGCCTGTTTCTTTCTTTTTCTTTTTTCTATATATATATATATATATATATATATATATATATATATAGACGCATTGTGTGCCTAGTTGTCATTTCATGTCATTTCCCAGAATCCCTTGCTGCAGTGGGAGCACTGTATGCTAGGTGATAATGGTGAAAGGCGGGGTTGCAGACCTGCCTAAGACATGTGAATGTGCTCACAAGTGATCTTTTTATTTGATATATACACAATCAAAAATGAATAGACGATACCGTTCTGTGGCTAACAATTTGCTTTTATTTGTGCGAGCTTTCGAGATACACTGATCTTTTCGCTGGAAGAAGAGATCAGTGTATCTCGAAAGCTCGCACAAATAAAAGCAAATTGTTAGCCACAGAACGGTATTGTCTGTTCGTTTTTGATTATTAAAGCTCGGCTAACACGGTACCGATACCTCTCTCTCTAAATATATATATATATATATATTATTACACACCACCCTATCCATAGATGAATATATGATTGTATGAATTATATTAGGGGCAGAGTTCATTCAATCGGAGTGCTCTGTGGGTTAGAAATACAATATGTTGTGTCTCCGCTATCCTCCCCCGACGAAGTACTGAGGTATGAAACGCGTGGGGATTACGTGGAGACGCTCTACTTCCGGAGCCGGTGGAGTCTGTTGTAGCGAGGTGGAGACGCTTTCCGCGCTCGCCGGCTTTTTGTGTATGTGGGATTCCCGGAGATCCCTAATCGTCGGAGAACAAGTTATTTTACTTGATTGGAAGTGTCAGTTTGACCCCTTCATGATATAAAAGTCGCTGTGTACGGACCTCCAGGCGCGTCTGTCTCCCCTTTTGTTTTGCTTGGAGATGTGGGGACAGGCAGCAGGAGGATAATTTAACCCTCTGTGGGAGAGAAAGCGCTTGTATTTGCTGTTTTCAGGGAGAAGCTCCGCTCCCGGACACCAGTCTTATTGCTAAGAAGCCCTAAGTAAGAGTGCCCGTAACTAATCATTTATGGGTATTTCAAAGCATTTATTTAACAGGTGTGGTGACGGAAAATAACATAATACTGAAAATATGTTCCCCGTCACATACCACTCATGGGTCCCCAAAATGAGCTTCTTGGGGTCTGTGTGTTGTTTAACTCCCCGTCACACACATAACAAATACTAATATGAAATTGCTTAATCCTTTAACACATCTCTCTGTCCTCCCTCCTTTCACTGAACCCTGCAACTCACGGGTCAGTTCTGTACCCCCAAGAGGCCGATTCGCTGTTTCCGTTCGAAATTCCCTATTGAAGTCAATGGGGAGACTGGACTAATATGGATTATATGAAATTATCTTGTGTATGAGAATGCAGCAAATAATAATACTGAATGTTACTACAATACTCTAACACTCTCTAAATAATATTCTATTTCGTGAATTAATCCCAAAATAAATTGTATCTCCCATTATAATAGCAGCTGCTAACACCAATCTCAAGCTCATTTACCCATTACTGTAGTGTTCCTGCGTACTCTCCTGCAGGGCATTACTGTAGTGTTCCTGCGTACTCTCCTGCAGGGTATTACTGTAACGTTCCTGCGCACTCTCCTGCAGGGTATTACTGTAGTGTTCCTGCGCACTCTCCTGTGGGGTATTACTGTAACGTTCCTGCGTACTCTCCTGCGGGTTATTACTATAACGTTCCTGTGTACTCTCCTGCAGGGTATTACTGTAGTGTTCCTGCGCACTCTCCTGTGGGGTATTACTGTAACGTTCCTGCGTACTCTCCTGCGGGTATTACTGTAGTGTTCCTGCGTACTCTCCTGCGGGGTATTACTGTAGTGTTCCTGCGCACTCTCCTTCAGGGTATTACTGTAACATTCCTGCGTACTCTCCTGCAGGGTATTACTGTAGTGTTCCTGCGTACTCTCCTGCGGGGTATTACTGTAGTGTTCCTGCGTACTCTCCTGCGGGGTATTACTGTAATGTTCCTGCGTACTCTCCTGCAGGGTATTACTGTAACGTTCCTGCGTACTCTCCTGTGGGGTATTACTGTAACGTTCCTGCATACTCTCCTGCAGGGTATTACTGTAGTGTTCCTGCGTACTCTCCTGCAGGGTATTACTGTAGTGTTCCTGCGTACTCTCCTGCATGGTATTACTGTAGTGTTCCTGCGTACTCTCCTGCGGGTTATTACTGTAGTGTTCCTGCGTACTCTCCTGCAGGGTATTACTGTAGTGTTCCTGCATACTCTCCTGCAGGGTATTACTGTAGTGTTCCTGCGCACTCTCCTGCAGGGTATTACTGTAGTGTTCCTGCGTACTCTCCTGCAGGGTATTACTGTAACGTTCCTGCGCACTCTCCTGCGGGGTATTACTGTAGTGTTCCTGCGCACTCTCCTGCGGGGTATTACTGTAACGTTCCTGCGCACTCTCCTGCAGGGTATTACTGTAGTGTTCCTGCGTACTCTCCTGCAGGGTATTACTATAATGTTCCTGCGTACTCTCCTGCGGGTTATTACTATAATGTTCCTGCGTACTCTCCTGCATGTTATTACTGTAGTGTGTCTGCGTACTTTCCTGCGGGTTATTACTGTAGTGTTCCTGCGTACTCTCCTGCAGGGTATTACTGTAGTGTTCCTGCGTACTCTCCTGCGGGTTATTACTGTAGTGTTCCTGCGTACTCTCCTGCGGGGTATTACTGTAATGTTCCTGCGTACTCTCCTGCGGGTTATTACTGTAGTGTTCCTGCGTACTCTCCTGCAGGGTATTACTGTAGTGTTCCTGCGTACTCTCCTGCGGGTTATTACTGTAGTGTTCCTGCGTACTCTCCTGCGGGGTATTACTGTAATGTTCCTGCGTACTCTCCTGCGGGTTATTACTGTAGTGTTCCTGCGTACTCTCCTGCGGGGTATTACTGTAATGTTCCTGCGTACTCTCCTGCAGGTTATTACTGTAGTGTTCCTGCGTACTCTCCTGCAGGGTATTACTGTAGTGTTCCTGCGCACTCTCCTGCAGGGTATTACTGTAACGTTCCTGCGCACTCTTCTGCAAGTTATTACTGTAGTGTTCCTGCGTACTCTCCTGCGGGGTATTACTGTAATGTGAATGTTTGGACTGGGGCGCTCCCTGGGATGTTTGGCTGAAAAATGTTACAATGCCTGTACTGTATTAAAATATTAAAAAATGTGAAAATTTTGTTGCGGTGTAAAAGAGTATAAAAATATATACTGGCCCTTTTGATGGTTTTTTGGCTGCTGCTTGACCTTGAAGAAGGGAACCCCGTGTCCTTCTTAACGTGGCAAATGGAAGTATGAAGACGGTCAGCGCAAAACTCATGGACCTCACGATGTTGGTGGATCAGGATAAAGTTGAATAAAAATGGAGTAAAAAATGGAATAAAGCACAGTATTAATGCATATCATCCACATGTGCGGAGGATGGGAGGGGGGGAGGGGGGGTGTGGGTGGAGGATAAGGTGGGAGGGATGAGAGTGGAATTCCACTAAATACAATCAATGAAACATAGACATATAGTTTCAATGACTCACACGGGCTTGTGTGAGACTTCGCCCTCAACGCAGACTGTAGTTTGGTGAGTGCAGACTCCTATGATGGAGTCACAGTAAACATAAAACTCACACGGCCTAATGTGAGTTCTTGCCCTCAGAGGGTGATGTCAGCCTGTATAGGTGATGTGGGATCGTCACAGCAAACAATCTCCCAATAGGTGTGTGAGTGGCTCCTCTCCCCGTTGCCCAAAGACCAAAAATGTGTGCAAAACCAGGGTGAGCTCCGGCAGGGAACAACGCGTTTCGTCAGGTTCTGACGAAGCTTACTGCGAAACGCGTTGTTCCCTGCCGGAGCTCATTGAGAGAGGGACCCAGCTGACCGCAGGACATCCGGTTAGATCCTCTCTTCCTGTTCCACTGCCGGACGCGCCAGTGAGAGCACCAACGGAGGAGGAGATCTTGCAGGATTAAGCCGCGCGGCTGATGCTGGGCAACAAGAGTTGCTTTTAAGTGTGAGTGTGCTTTCTGTTTATTCATTGTGTGCACCCTGTTTTATAACGTTTATGTTTTTATAACGGCCATGCTTGTCTATGTTCATATTTCACCTGTTACCAATAAAGACTTGTTATATTGCTAACCCTGGTTTTGCACACATTTTTGGTCTTTGGGCAATGGGGAGAGGAGCCACTCACACACTACACCTATTGGGAGATTGTTTGCTGTGACGATCCCACATCACCTATACAGGCTGACATCACCCTCTGAGGGCAAGAACTCACATTAGGCCGTGTGTGTTTTATGTTTACTGTGACTCCATCATAGGAGTCTGCACTCACCAAACTACAGTCTGCGTTGAGGGCGAAGTCTCACACAAGCCCGTGTGAGTCATTGAAACTATATGTCTATGTTTCATTGATTGTATTTAGTGGAATTCCACTCTCATCCCTCCCACCTTATCCTCCACCCACACACCCCCTCCCCCCCTCCCATCCTCCGCACATGTGGATGATATGCATTAATACTGTGCTTTATTCCATTTTTTACTCCATTTTTATTCAACTTTATCCTGATCCACCAACATCGTGAGGTCCATGAGTTTTGCGCTGACCGTCTTCATATTACTGTAATGTTCCTGCGTATTCTCCTGCGGGGTATTACTGTAGTGTTCCTGCGGGGTATTACTGTAGTGTTCCTGCGCACTCTCCTGCGGGGTATTACTGTAGTGTTCCTGCGTACTCTCCTGCAGGGTATTACTGTAGTGTTCCTGCGCACTCTCCTGCAGGGTATTACTGTAGTGTTCCTGCGCACTCTCCTGCGGGGTATTACTGTAGTGTTCCTGCGTACTCTCCTGCAGGTTGTTACTGTAGTGTTCCTGCGTACTCTCCTGCAGGGTATTACTGTAACGTTCCTGCGCACTCTCCTGCAGGGTATTACTATAGTGTTCCTGCGTACTCTCCTGCAGTGTATTACTGTAACGTTCCTGCGTACTCTCCTGCGGGGTATTACTGTAGTATTCCTGCGTACTCTCCTGCAGTGTATTACTGTAACGTTCCTTCGCACACTCCTGCAGGGTATTACTGTAACGTTCCTGCGTACTCTCCTGCAGGGTATTACTGTAACGTTCCTGCGTACTCTCCTGCAGGGTATTACTGTAGTGTTCCTGCGTACTCTCCTGCGGGTTATTACTGTAGTGTTCCTGCGTACTCTCCTGCAGGGTATTACTGTAACGTTCCTGCGTACTCTCCTGCAGGGTATTACTGTAGTGTTCCTGCGCACTCTCCTGCGGGGTATTACTGTAGTGTTCCTGCGCACACTCCTGCAGGGTATTACTGTAGTGTTCCTGCGCACACTCCTGCGGGGTATTACTGAGACGTTCCTGCGTACTCTCCTGCGGGGTATTACTGTAACGTTCCGGCGCACTCTCCTGCGGGGTATTACTGAGACGTTCCTGCGCACTCTCTTGCGGGTTATTACTGTAACGTTCCTGCGCACTCTCCTGCAGGGTATTACTGTAACGTTCCTGCGCACTCTCCTGCGGGTTATTACTGTAACGTTCCTGCATACTCTCCTGCGGGGTATTACTGTAGTGTTCCTGCGTACTCTCCTGCGGGGTATTACTGTAGTGTTCCTGCGTACTCTCCTGCAGGGTATTACTGTAACGTTCCTGCGCACTCTCCTGCAGGGTATTACTGTAACGTTCCTGCGCACTCTCCTGCGGGTTATTACTGTAACGTTCCTGCGTACTCTCCTGCGGGTTATTACTGTAACGTTCCTGCGCACTCTCCTGCAGGGTATTACTGTAACGTTCCTGCGCACTCTCCTGCAGGGTATTACTGTAGTGTTCCTGCGCACTCTCCTGCGGGGTATTACTGAGACGTTCCTGCGCACTCTCCTGCAGGTTATTACTGTAACGTTCCTGCGTACTCTCCTGCGGGGTATTACTGAGACGTTCCTGCGCACTCTCCTGCGGGGTATTACTGTAATGTTCCTGCGCACTCTCCTGCAGGGTATTACTGTAACGTTCCTGCGCACTCTCCTGCAGGGTATTACTGTAACATTCTTGCGCACTCTCCTGCAGGGTATTACTGTAGTGTTCCTGCGTACTCTCCTGCAGGGTATTACTGTAACGTTCCTGCGTACTCTCCTGCAGGGTATTACTGTAACGTTCCTGCGCACTCTCCTGCAGGGTATTACTGTAATGTTCCTGCGCACTCTCCTGCAGGGTATTACTGTAACGTTCCTGCGCACTCTCCTGCGGGGTATTACTGAGACGTTCCTGCGCACTCTCCTGCGGGGTATTACTGAGACGTTCCTGCGCACTCTCCTGCAGGGTATTACTGTAGTGTTCCTGCGCACTCTCCTGCGGGGTATTACTGAGACGTTCCTGCGCACTCTCCTGCGGGGTATTACTGTAGTGTTCCTGCGCACTCTCCTGCGGGGTATTACTGTAACGTTCCTGCGCACTCTCCTGCAGGGTATTACTGTGACGTTCCTGCGCACTCTCCTGCAGGGTATTACTGTAATGTTCCTGCGCACTCTCCTGCAGGGTATTACTGTAATGTTCCTGCGCACTCTCCTGCAGGGTATTACTGTGACGTTCCTGCGCACTCTCCTGCAGAGCTTACTGATGATGGCGCATCTTGTCCTGCGACTCGCACTGACATTTACTTGAAGCTGCAGAAACGGCTCAGATGTCTAATACTCCAATAACATCTGTTTAAACCTGACATTCACAGGTTAAATTCCCAGCAGCCCTGACTCAGCTGTCTGTCCTCCCAAGGTAGATAAACTGAATACCAATTTTAACGTGGTACTAATAGCAATGGGTAATCCTGTGCTAGAAATCACTTTACAAATTAATATTGAAAAAATCAGGGAAGACTTCGGAACGGCCAAATCATAGGTACCAACATCAATAAAAAGGACTTCAGAGCAAATATAACGCACACGTAGCAAAGATTAAAGTTCCTAGTGGCTGGTTATATTGTGATAATATTCTGTGTTATCACTGCCACTGAATCCTGTGCAAACTCTGTGATATTCTGCATTACTGTATATGGCTACATCTGTATCTCCTATTGCTGATAAACTGCAAATGTTTAGCACAGATTAATGTGATTTAAACAGGGACCAAGTTTAGCTATTTAATTTTGTAGTTCGTCTTCCTAATATTCTCTATTTGCATGTAGTATATTATAATATATTTATTTCAGGCTGCTCAGACTGCTAATGAGTATGAGAATTACCACAACGTTTCTCATGAACAAACCTACAATTCTTCTTCTCTCTGTTTTAACTTGTGTAACAGGTTTATATTTTCTCTTATTCGGGTACAGGGCAAATCGATCCAAATTTGGTTCACGTTTTTTTTTTCCTCCACTTTTGGAAACAAGTGGAAGAAATCACGAACATGTTGCATATTTTTTTACACGTTTTTTTCTGGCGAACTTGCAAAGTTTTTGCTACATGTAAAATTTCTCCGGTAGAACCTTTGAACTTTAACTCATTTCACTGTTTTCTTTGAACTAAAATGAATTCCTCAATATACAAAAATGCAATAAAACCCATTTTTTTGCAGAGAAAACGTGTCCTTCTGTGGTGCGGGGACTCTGCCATCACACGGGGTAACTCGCTAATCCGTATGCTTTATAATTCCATGTTTAACATCAACGGCTGGATATATCTTATTATTCTTTGCGCGATTGTCGGTAGCACAAAGTGTGACATTGGGAACGCCCGGCACGGACGCCTTCTCCCAGGCGCGGGCTGCGTGCTGCTGCAGTGTCTAATGATGTGAAACAAATGTTCGTGTTGGTGTTAACACCTGTAGAGCAGATCTCACTGCTGTTATAATCAGCTGGTCACACAGAATAAACTCCTCCACCTATCCAGCAGTGAGAGCTGAGAAACGGACACGCTCAGGGTTCCTAATAGGATTGTCGCACTCGTAATGAGGTCGGAAACCATGTGCTCCCTTTTCCTGAACCCCGTAACTGGAATGGTTTATTTTGCGTTTCCTCAGGTAACAATATGTATATATTATCCGTGCTTTCAAATATTTTCTTCTAAAACCAAAGGCAATGGTTTGCGGTGGGATTATTTTTTGCATAGTTTGATCTGTTTTATGGTCTCTTGGTTATTATTTAGGTTTAGCGCTATACAGGAAATATATATATATATACATATATATATATATACTGTATATATATATACCCCATATAGGAAATATAGGCACACAAAGTCAATATATAGTAACACGATTCCATTTCTTCTATTTCTCCGTTCATGACATTTTGCAGACAGTGTGTGCTCCATAGAACTTACAATCTAATTTTGAGACGCAGGGAGATCAAATGACTTCCCCAAGGTCACAAAGACACGGGGTTTTCGGTCCCCGCTGAGCTACGCCTGCTGGCAATAACCCAAATGTTGCAGTAAATGGACAGAAAAGCTTACAGATGTAATAGTGCGTGAGTGTTATACACAGGCAGTTGCTATGAGGAGAAATGGCGTTCTCCCATACTGTAACACAAGGTGAAGAAAGTGCAGAGATTGCTGTGTGCTGAGAGTTTACATCTCACCGTCGTTATAATGAGACGTTTGGGTGAGAGACGGCCTGCGCTAAGTGCTTGTCTGTTGCAGGAGCAGTTGATACAAAGTGTTTCAAACCTCTCTGTATTGATTCGCTTTATTTAATTCCACTTCTCATATGTTCTTGACACTTTGGCCTACAGTATATTTATTAAAGGTTCAAAATAGAACTTTGACGTAATTAAGAACTGGGCATTGCAGCAATAATGTTACACTGGCCGCTGTATTTAATAAGAATAATGTATTCATAAATTGTTACTGATGTTCATCTCATTGCATAAATGAAAACGGAGATAATTCAGCGTTAATCCGCTGTGATGATACAAATAAACAATAACACCTAGAAATCTGCATTAATCAGCGCTAACGATGCACGTGTGGGATAAGGGAGAGATAGCACACTTTTCTACTATAGGGTTATGTAATAGGATTTCTTACAATGACACTATGGCAGAACATTTTTAACCCCTTTAATGCCTAGAGGTCCTAATTAAGTACTTATTTACTCTGCGCTAATGCATTGCAAAGGAATGTTTGTATTTTGAAATAATTTTTAAATAAATTGAAATTTAGTATTTTGCTTGATGCTTCCAACTTTCTTTGTAATATCGTCTTGGACAGAAGATCTTATATACGGATCTGATATCTCTTCTGACCGGGGACATAGTTCTGTTACAGATTTTTGTGCATTTTCCCCATAGAATCCTTTTCATGCTGTAAAATCCGCATATGGATTTGGTCACATTTAATCCGCGCGGATTCATCAAAAAGCGACAGTGGTTATAATCCGTGGACGGATTTATAGAATCCAATTCGCGGATTCAGCAAATCGTTGGCAGATTCTTACAAATCCAGCAGCGGATTGCGGTGTCCTCGCGGTCACAGATGCAGCCAGTTGGTTTATTGGGATGAACACAGCGGGGGTCCCGGCTTCTGAATGGGACTCGCGCGGTGTGAATCCTACCGGGCTGCATCAGTCTGAAAGAGACGCAGTGAGAGGAGACAGAATCAGTCACTCCCTCTGCGCCTCTAACAGGCGATTGCGCTGCTTTTATTTCAGTAACATAGTATTGAAGCAGGGGGTCTCCAGAGCTGAACCGCATTAATTTCAGCCCCGAGGACCCCCTGCTTCCCGAGTTACAGACCCTGGTATAGGGTGCCGGTATCTCCGTAAAGTTTAAATATCCCGGTCACATGACACAGGAGAATTAAACCTGCAGAGCCATACCGGCACCCCATACCGGCACCCCATACCAGCACCCCATACCAGCACCCCATACCAGCACCCCATACCGGGGCCTGTAACTCGAATCCTATGTTATTAAAATAAAATAAAAGCAGGGCGTTAATAAAAAAAATCCGCCAAACGCAAATTGCCCTTTTTGGGAGTGATCCGCTGAAATCCGCAGACCAAAGAACCGGCCGATCCGCTGCGGATCCAAGTCCACCGAAACGTTTTACCCATCTCCACTCCGATGCCCATCTCCACTCTGACGCCCATCTCCACTCCGACGCCCATCTCCACTCCGAAGCCCATCTCCACTACGACGCCCGTCTCCACTCCGACGCCCGTCTCCACTCCGACACCCGTCTCCACTCCGACGCCCATCTCCACTACGACGCCCATCTCCACTCCGACGCCCGTCTCCACTCCGACACCCGTCTCCACTCCGACACCCGTCGACCTCTTCTGTCAATTCCACAAGTCGTTCTCTGCATTTGGTATAGCGGTTAACCTCCGGCTCACATTCAGATATTGGCTTCTGAATTGTTCTTTTTTGCGAAGGAACTCAGAGTAGGTTTTTTCATGACTTACCCACGCCTCGAGTGGGACCCCTCTCCCATTCCCATGCCTCGAGTGGGACCCCTCTTCCATTCCCACGCCTCGAGCTGGACCCTTCTCCAATTCCAAAAAAACACACCATAAAACTTTATAGGAGAAATTAACGGCCACAGCGTTTATTTATAACAACAGATAAATATTCCATATTTATCCCCAACTAGGGACCCAGCCAGATTGCTCCACCCAAATCTACAAAAGCTTGGGGGAAACCCTCAGCTCTTCTAGCCAGTCTGGACCTTAGTCTGATACACAGAGCCCCCATCAGAAGATCTCTACCACAGCAACCGAGCCCTGCCTGGAATGGCACCACCTTCCCCAACTAAAATACTTCCGAGGTCTGCGATCTTCACCAGGAGCCGGTACTGACTAAGTCGCCCTCCCAGAGTAACGTTACTCCCGCCAACACATACCACAAGCTGCGACAAAACAAAGCAAAACCCCGACCTTTCCTTCCAGTGCCGACATCCTTCCTGCCGAGAAAACAGGGTGGGCGGGGGGGACTTTGCTCCAGAAGATCCTAGAAGAGGAAGCTAGGATTTCTCCGCCTTGCCTTAGGTACCCCTTCCTAAACCCCTACCCCTGGCCTGACATCACAGCACCTTAAGCGAGGTACCCCTCGGCCTTCCGCCGTGCCGCGCCCTCCTAACAAGTCCAGACTCCCTTTGTCCGCAGTCATCTCGTCCAACGTGCAACAGAAACACCCTACAAATAAGACACAGCAAGCGTAACATCCATATGTGCAAATATTAAGCCTTTAGTGGCCCAAGAAGCTATATATGAATATGTTTTGCAATGTTAATATGATGTATTTTGCTTGTGTCTATAGTATCAATTATGTACAGGGATAATAGGCCCAATATCAGCCTGGGGTAGCTGAGTAAGTGACACAAATTGGCAATATGGTTTGGCATTAATCCAATAGTGCCAGGAATCAGACTTTAGTGATTAGAGAGAGAATCAGTCATTTGGCGATAATTATTCCCTTGCATGGAGTGCTACAAATAAAGCGGAGATTTAGCTGCGGCAGAAAACACCCCTTATCACTGGATATTTGGCTTTAGTGAAAAGATTGATAAATAACTTTGGCGTTAAACATCGCAACAATTTTTTCTTTGCTCATACTTGTGAATTTAAGCCTTTGTATAATTTATTTTGAAACCTCAGGAAAATACACTGACGTTCTCGCCTTACGACAGAAGAAAAGGACCTGCCAGGTCTCACAAGTTCTTGTTCAAAGTCTCTGAATAACTCTGGGTTTAATAAATATCAGTAGGTCCTATCACTTGGGTTTTGCTTATAAAACAATTTTCATGTTTTGGTCTTGCACTCGACTGGATTTGGATTTTTTTTAACTCTAAATAAACTGGAAATGCTTTTAAGGATTTTCCTAATTTTCTAACCTTTTTACAAAACTTTGAATGCTTTTCCGTTCGCAAATTGAAAAGTATATCCAGTTTATTGTAAATATTTGTTTTAAATGAACACATTTGAGGATGAGCTTTACTTGCGTTTTGACTCAAATTTCATTTGGATTCAAAAGTTTGTGAACAAACCACAATCTACCCAAGCTCAATGTTTAACTCTGTAACTGCACTATAAGAACAGACAGCTGCATATGGAGAGGGGAAACCGTACACTTCATATATACAAGCGTAACAAATATTACATTCTAGGAAAAAGGAAGGAAGTGGGAAAAACACATGCAATCCTTTTATTCCTGTTCTTACTAATTGTTTTCCTGATAAACTGCTTACAGGACCATTTATCAAGGTTTGTGTTAACGTGTTCATTATAGATTTTAGCACATGGCGTGTTATTATTGGTAAGAACCATTCCCCTTTGGTTATTGAGTTTATGAGAGTTTGTGCATTTCGAAGACTAATGTTTAGGATAAGTTCTGGGTTTGCTAGGTAGACGATTCACTTCTTGGACAGTTTTAGCCTATAAATGGGGTTAGATCATATATTTAAAGAGAAGGCTACAGATAACACTTTGTTGAAAGGCTTCCTCATGTCTAAGACTTTCATCTCATTTCTTCCCCTCTCTTCCTCCTTCTATAGCATCTTGTAACGTGATTTCTGACTTTTCCCATACAATGTGTTTCAGCCGACTTCCTCCAGTCCCGCCTGTGAAGTGAGTGACATGTAAGTGCTGCTTATCTTGTGTTACATTGTAGTGTGTGATATCATTACGTTCACTTATCTAACCTGATTCTTTTGTTAAACTTTTAGGTGTGTCAGTTATGAACAGCAGCCCTTGAATGTATGGTATTTATGGTGAGTATAAAAGGAGACTGCTATAAGGGCTATTAAACATATAGGAGGCTATGCACCAAGATCATATCGGATTTGTTTTGTACGTCCACATTTTAGTGCTAAAAAGTATTAGAAACCTCCATATAATGAGTCGTACCTCCATATAATGTGTCGTATTTTGGAAGGCTTCATACACTTACATAGTTACATAGTTACATGGTTATATAGTTACATAGTAGATGAGGTTGAAAAAAGATATAGGTCCACCCAGTTCAACCTATGCTAAATTTAGACAACAGATACTTTATCCTATATCTATATTTACTTATTGATCCAGAGGAAGGCAAACAAAAAAACCCCAGTGACATATCATTGTTTGAATGAATTTTGTCTCATTGCATCATGTTACATACTATACCTAATTTTATTTAAAGCAGAATGGTGTATTTTCTTTTATTTATAATGTATTAGTAAATATAAATGATTAGTGTAATATTATTTGGAATAGTTATTCTGTGGAAATTATACATTTTATTAATTATCCCTGCTGCGTCAAATACATTTGGGGTTGATACATCGCTGCTTCAGTACGTGTGACCTGTTAGGGTTTGCGACAGGTTCAACTTGGGACGATTTTGGGCGACATGGAGAAATGTAAGGTGACTACACAGGTGTCATACGTGTAATTTAAACTAAGATGTCTGGGCGCATATTTTGCTCACATTTGCGCCGCTTAGTACGCAGGCCTCGCACGGATCGCGCTGGAGCGATTGCATTTAGCAGTTCTGTTCCTCACCTGTCTGAAATGAATCATTATTACTTTTATTTGGCCCAAGTTTGTCAAATCAAAAATGAGAGACTGTCTGTATATTTTTACGCTTGTATTTTTCATTTTAATTGGATTTCGATATAATATCTGGATAATGCGTATAAACGATGAAGATTACTGTAGCTCTCAGCTTGTCAATGTAATCTTGTGTTAGTTAATTAAAAAGGTATCCCCCGCAGGAAGCATTGTTATTATGCATTATCTTACTAGAAATAAAAGCAGCACGTTGACTAAATAATCTGGTGTCGCCACTTTTCCTACCCAGGATCCTACCCATATAAATACGCCCTCTGCGTCCTGCGTTCTCCAGGGAGTCCCAGGCCCTTTGGCCCTGATTCCCATGGGACGCGGGTGTCGCAGGATGGTAGGAATATGTCTGCATATCCAGGGAGGACAGGATTATGGCAAACATTCAATCCTACAAGATTGAAACCCTTTTAGTAATCACTCTAGGCTACAGCTGAATTACCAGGCCTGAATGAGCTGATCCAGCATTGCTGCTCCTCTGCAATGAGGTATAGTAATGTATTAGAGAGCTCAGTGTGAGGAGGGCTGAGATATTGGGAAGTTTTCTGATGCCAGAATATATCTGCAGCTCAATAAATAGCAAAACAAAACTCTAGGCAGCGGCTGTGTTATATCACCTCGTAACCGGACCATTTAACTCCTAAAAACAGCATGTTTGACACAAGGTAATCAGGGGTTTGAACCTTTGGATATTTACGTAGATAACTCAGTGTTTGCTAGGACAATCACCCTGAGAATGTAGGGAAAGGGATGTGCATCAAATGCTGAGATTTGTCAGGATTATAGTATCTGAAGTAACTATCAGGGATTAGTGAGGCGTAAAAAGGACAGCGCTGAGCACACTGCAGGAGGCAGGCATGGGCTTTGTGGGAGAATATAATTGGAATTTAAAGAGCACAGATGTGGAGAAGCCATAGTTACAGAAGCCCTAAAGTACAATGTATAGAACTTGTGAATTTAGAAATATAATAACTGAACATTAAAAAGTGCAAAATAAATCAGCAACCACGAAAGCAGCCGTGTGACCCCAGAACCCGCCCTGAGACGGTAGATAAAGGGTTTGGGGTAGGATCTCAGACAAGTGGTTTATACATTTTTATTTAACCGCCTGTATAGAGGAGTGAATTGGACGCAGCGCCCCCTGCATGGGACGGGCTGCATTACAGGGTGACTATTTGCTGTTTCAGGGTCTTCCTGCTGCTCTTGCTGCTCCTGGTTTTGCGTTGTGTGGTAACCTGCTGCCTGCAGTGCTGGATTAAGAGGTGCTCGGCACATCCTCCCAGACGCACGGTCACGGTGGTGACACTGAGCAGCTCTGATTCTATATATGGTAAATGCAGGGATACCTGGGGGGGGGGGGTATCTCTAGTCTGTAGGGGCTTCTCCATGATGTCATTATACTCACAAGCAATTTACCGCTGGAGAAGTAATCAGTACCTGTCAGATAACTATTAAAGAGGGGTGATTTATCCTAGGAGTGAGTAATATTGTCACCCAGATAAGGACGCGCCTCCTGGGGAGTGAGGTCGGCATGGAGTGAGGTCGCATGGAGTGAGACCGGCAGGGAGTGAGGTCGCATGGAGTGAGACCGGCAGGGAGTGAGGTCGCATGGAGTGAGACCGGCAGGGAGTGAGGCCGGCAGGGAGTGAGGCCGGCAGGGAGTGAGGTCGCATGGAGTGAGACCGGCAGGGAGTGAGGTCGCATGGAGTGAGACCGGCAGGGAGTGAGGTCGCATGGAGTGAGACCGGCAGGGAGTGAGGTCGCATGGAGTGAGACCGGCAGGGAGTGAGGCCGGCAGGGAGTGAGGTCGCATGGAGAGATGCACAGAGCACTTTGTGTTCCAAGGTTAACCAGTTAGCTGCTGCTGCCGTGTAAATACCAGTAACTGTGACTTGCGGGTTAAGTTATTGCACCAGTACAGGAGCTTACATCACCTTCTTCTGAAATATGCCTTCATGTAAAATCAACATTCCATTAGCCGCAAAAAATAGAAGTTTCATTATACTGTAATCTGAGAAATCTAGCACTAAAAACAGGCAGATACAGAGCTCAAGTTCACAAATAAGACCAGCCACACCCGATACGGAAATGCTTTTTCCCCTTTTGTTTATCTTCAGGAGCACGGCCTGTTTGTGGACTGGAAGAATGACTGGGTTTTCCATGCTGTTCCTGTTTTTCTTTGCACGATTTGAGTTCTTCTAAAACCCATTGGGGCTTCCAAGTCATTCTGAGAAAAGTGTAGACCTTATATACCCTACTATCCCAGCAGGGGGCACTCATCATCTTTATTAAGAACAGATCTTTCTTCCATCTACAAGGAATAATGTTTCTTTTTCCCCCCCCCAGTAACTGAATCATCTCAGTGTCCACACTCCCTACCGGGGATTCCGCCTCTGGGACCCGAGGCATCTTCTGCACCCTCTGCCGTCCGCCTCGGGGGACTGCAGCCAGGAGCTCCACCTTCGTACGAAGAACTGTTCAAGACAAGCAAATTGTAATAAAAATGTGTATTCTCAATATGGGACTATTACATGTAGTATGCAGTTTATCCACAAACCCAGCCTGTAGGTGTAAGACCGCACAATGACACACACAAACGCCCGGTTAGGATGAGACCTCTCAGAAGCGAATTGCGGTTACGCAGAATTGCGGCCGGCTTTCAGTATGACTAAAGCGAGATGAATGTGGATCCGTCCGCTCCTTTTGCTCCGCGGATTTCCACAGCCGGGGGACGGATTTGTAGAGTCTAATTGGATTCTAAAAATCCGTCCACGCATTGTATCCAATGTCGGATTTTTACACCGCAAAATGGAGTTTGGGGGGTAACATCAGCGAGAATCCGGGACATTTCAGCGGATCTGCAGACCCTTTTCCATGCGCGTCTTATAGAGCGTCATCTCTACCTTACTTTTCTTTATCATTTCTTTTTGAGAAACAGTCCAGGAAACCAGTCTTGTTCTCATCGGAATTCCCTGTATCAGCAGCTCTGTATAAGGCTTCCACACTGGCTGTTGACACTAACTTGCCATTAAGGATTAACTGTGCTGCAATCTGCACTTAGTGGTAGGAACACTGTCTTCGAAGTAGGTGTCCAGTCTAAATACCAGTGTCAGTTCTTCTTGTGACCTTGAGAAAGTCAATTTATCTCTCTGTGCTTCAAGCACCAAAAATTAGATTGTCAGCTCTTCGGCTCTGTGAACTCACTGTGCTTGCTGCATTCTTTGAACGGCGCTGTGTGCACTGTCAGTGTCATATATAAAACATATATTAGTACTATTTTTAGTCCTAATTTGAGAAGTTTGAAGATTTGGGCTTAAACTAAACTGTTACAGCACTCAGCTTAATCTCCTTACAACGTGTGTGAAGTAACTGATGTTACTGATGTGTATCTAAAGCATTAAATAAGCAATACAAGTAACACAAGAAAAATTATTATATATATATATATATATATTAATTAGAAAAATAAAATTGGTAACTGCGAGTATATCAATATATAGGCCATGCAGTTGCGTTCTCCTACAGTAGAACCCCAACCCTCTCTAATAGCGTGTCTGAGATCAGATGCATTGTAAGGAACCCCAACCCTCTCTAATAGCAAGTCTGAGATCAGATGTATTGCAAGGAACCCCAACCCTCTCTAATAGCGCGTCTGAGATCAGATGCAATGTAAGGAACCCCAACCCTCTCTAATATCGTGTCTGAGATCAGATGCAATGTAAGGAACCCCAACCCTCTCTAATAGCGCGTCTGAGATCAGGATCCAATTTTCGCTGGAGCGGAGGGGCATGCTGGAGGAGGGAGCTCAGGGCCCTGGATCGGCAGGACCACTTCTTACTGAGAGGTGTGCGGGTTTTACCTTCTCCGGAGCGGGTCGCCTCCTGTAGCGTCGCGGTGCCATGGTGACCGACGTTAAATGACACCGCAACGTCATATGTCGATGCGTTAGCATAGCAATGTGACGTCATATGCTGCCGTGACATCATGACGCCGCAATGCTGCCGGAGAAGGGCCGCTCATAAAGGTAAGCCCCCTAACTTTTTTCACAGGGGGAGCCCCCTTGCCAGCGTGCCGCCTCGGGCCCCATAAACCCTAAAGCCACCCTGCAAGTATGCACAAACACATATAGCTCACACTTTGGTCAAGTATTTACATTGTATTTATGTTATGCTCTGAATATACAACTATAACTATGGTAAGAAATTGCATTGTTACATTCTTGCATACTAATCACCTATTAATATTGATTAAAGCAAAAGTCTTGACACTCTGCTGTGTGCAAAATGCACAACGCAACAGAATTAAATAGGTGTAAGTAATGAAACACTAAAGAGCTTTATTAACTACTGTATCTCGAAGATTAAGAGCACAGAGACTGTATACCTGAGACTTTTATCACCAACACGATGCTCTAATAAATGATCTTTCATTCTCATTTGAGAGATGTGTTCTGTTTTCACTGAGAGCTTTACATCAACAACATGTATGCGGGGGGTTTATTAAGGGGAACACAGGAAGTGAGTTCTGGCGTCTTCATTAAAGATCAGAAAGAAACACCAAGCCATGTGGTTTTTTAAGTGATTATTTATTTATAAAATGTTGTACTAGGAAGTAATACATTGAGAGTTACCTCTGATTTTCAAGCACCCACTTATGGTGACAATACACGGTTACATTAAATGAGCAGGATTATACATTCAGTTTACAGACATTTCATGGACAATTAGAAATAATATATGATTATGAGCGTACTGTACAGTATATAACAGTTACATACCACATACATTTAAAATAGCTGGAGTCTTGAATGAACTTAGACTGGTGGTGTATGTGAGAGTCTCCGGTAGACTGTTCCAGTTTTGGGGAGCACGGTAAGAGAAGGAGGAACATCCGGATACTTTGCTGAACCTTGGGACCGGGAACAGTCTTTTGGAGTCAGATCTCAGATAAGTGCTGCATGTGGTAGGGGTGAGGAGCTTGTTCAGATAGATGGGTAGCTTGCCCAGAAAGTATTTGAAGGCAAGACAGGAAAGATGAACTTTGCGCCTGGACACAAGTGATGACCAATCTAGTTCTTTGAGCATTTCGCAGTGATGTGTGTTGTAGTTGCATTGGAGAACAAAGCAGCATATTGAGTTGTAGAGGGTGTCATGTTTGCTAAGGTGAGTTTGGGGTGCTGTACCATATACTATGTCCCTGTCTGTCTCCAGTCCATTCTAAATGCTTCTGCCAGGCTCATTTACCTAATTAACCGCTCCCCTCTGCTGCCCCATTATGCAAGTCACTGCATGCCCTACAGCAGGGGTGCGCAAACTGCGGGCGTGACATTTTGTAAGGGGGTGCCGGACCGAGCCCGGCACGTATACAGGCCCCGCTCTCTTCCCCACAACATTTAAACTGATTGCCGGGGGACAGCGCCTCTGTAACTGCCTCTTACCTTCTCTCCGGCTTCACCTCCTGCATCTTCTGATAGACGACGCGTTGCCATGACAACACAACATCATATAACGCCACAACGTCGCAGAGAGGAGATGCCGGAGAGCAGGTAAGAGGGTAGGAGAGGGCGCAACTTGAAACATTTGCACACCCCTCCCCTACAGAGTCACATTCAAGATAGGTGTGTTGATCTGCAAAGGCGTACATAACCCGCTCCCCTACATCTCGGACCTCATTTCCAGGGGCTCCCCTACACGCAGTCTGTGTTCTGTTCTCCACCTCCCTTATTACTTCCTCTCCCTCCCGCCTCCAAGCGTTTCCCGTGCTGCACCCCAACTCTGGCAATCCTTACCCCGCACACGCAGACTCTCCCAGGCCACACAGTGCACACATGGAAAAGTTCCTTAAAGATACACTTTTTCACGGAGACCTATCTAACACTGTGTAGCTTCCTTTCTTTTACTGTCATCCTATCACCACATATAAACCCTCACTGACACACTCACACTATTCCTTTTCTCTCTATTCCCCTCCTTATAGATTGTAAGCTCCTTTGGGCAAGGAGGGACCTCCTTCCCATTGTCTTAACATATATGTACTCTTTTGTCATACAATGTTACTGTCCTCCCTCCCACATTGTACTGTGCTGTGAAATACAGATAGTAATATATACTGTATATACTTTATTTGGTTTGGCCACGCTTCTTGTCTTGAGTCGTTTTCCATGGGACACTGTAATTATAATTCCTATAATAATTCCTGTAACTACATGTGCGCACAGGGCTGCGTGTGCGCGCGGGGCTGCGTGTGCGCGCGGAGCTGCATGTGCGCGCGGGGCTGCATGTGTACGGCTGCATGTGTGGCTGAAAATGGTAATTATTGTGTTTGTGGCACCATATTTATTAAAGACTTCACTTGGTTTGTTCCAGTTTCACAGCTGTGCTAATGTGTTGTAAAAGGTTTTGTGCATTTTAAAGACAATTGAATATTTTTTTTCGAGTCTTGTAAAAAAAAAAAAAAAATGTACCGCTCCCAGCGCTTGAGTATAATATATATAGTATAATAATGGTTTTATTAACAAAAGAAACAGAACAAAGCATTTCACCAAACTCAACATAGGTGTGTAAGAATGAAATATATTAATCAGGAAAACAAATGATATGAATACTGACACTATCTCTTTATCTCTGTTTCCGGCCCTATATTTTTCATCGGTCTGGCATATTAAGGGATTATTAGGGATTATTCTGATTGGGGGTTATTCTGATTGGGGGTTATTCTGATTGGGGGTTATTCTGATTGGGGATTATTCTGATTGGGAATTATTCTGATTGGGAATTATTCTGATTGGGAATTATTCTGATTGGGGGTTATTCTGATTGGGGGTTATTCTGATTGGGGGTTATTCTGATTGGGGGTTATTCTGATTGGGGGTTATTCTGATTGGGGATTATTCTGATTGGGGATTATTCTGATTGGGGATTATTCTGATTGGGAATTATTCTGATTGGGAATTATTCTGATTGGGAATTATTCTGATTGGGGGTTATTCTGATTGGGGGTTATTCTGATTGGGGGTTATTCTGATTGGGGATTATTCTGATTGGGGGTTATTCTGATTGGGGAGACGTTTGTTTCCACACGTTGCTCCATTTTCTCTTTCAGTGTGCGTTAAATGTAAGAAAGTGTTGCTACATTTCACACAAACTGTTAGCCAGAAAACTTTACACCAGATCTTGGACTTAAAAAAGCGAAATAAAAGCATTCGGCGCAGAGGCGCGGAGGCGCAGAGGCGCAGAGGCGCGGAGGCGCGGAGGCGCGGAGGCGCGGAGGCGCGGAGGCGCGGAGGCGCGGAGGCGCAGAGTTTGATAAATGTCATTACAATCCCCATGTAAGGCCCCCCTAACTCCTCCTGCTGACACCCCAAATCTCACTCTGGAGTAAAGACCGTGACACATTAACACAAAGCGTCAGAAGATGAAAACGATATAATTTGCCACAATTTTGCGTTGATACATCACCCCCAATGTAGTGAGGCAGAAATATATATACAAAGTAACATATTGTCTTTGCTTCGGGTTTAAAGCAGGGCTGTCAAACATGCGACCCGCAGACCGGACCGGCGGTACCGGGACAGGAGGGGAGTAATAGAGAGAAGGCGGGAAATGAGAGGGGAGGGGACGGAGCTTAATTCTGATATCTAGCATATACATATGTTTTATATGCGGATTGTGAGGACGTGTGGTACGTATGAAGTACAATGAAATCTAACCAGGCCCCTCATATGAAATGATATCATCCTGAAATTCAGTGGGCCATCTGCATGAGTTAACAAGAAATTGGCCCAATTGTGGCATTATCTAAGCAAATGTTTTGCATTATAATATATCCATAATACGAAAAATAATTCAGAAGCAGAGAAGTTTCCCCAAACTGGATGCAGAGGAGTGACAGATGGACGGGCGCAGGGGGCCGTGTTATACTCTGGTATCCACCGCGTACATCTTAGCCGTTTCTGTGCGAGATGGGGAGTAAAGGTTGCCCGCCGAAGTTCCCGTGCGTGGGTAGGTTTTCCTGGAGGAATAGGAGTTGTTTTCTGAAAGAGAAAAATAAAACATGATAAAGAAACGTAGATAATAAGCCTCTATCAAGGACAGGCCTCCAGCACGGTAACGGTTAAGGTCTCTCCAGGCGCAGTAATGGAGTCTCATCTACTCTAATCACTCTGATACTTTCAGTGTCACAAATCAATATGGCCGCCTCCTGACTCCTTTGAAACAAAATTAAGGATACATCAATCATTTAATTTGGGATGTCGTACTGTGTATCTTCTGATATATATATATATATCTATACAGTATATATATATATATATATATATATATATATATATATATATATATATATATATATATATATATATATTAAACACTGAGCAGCAATAGTTTATAAGTACGTGCTTGTGAATGAATGCCAGTGGGTGTTAGATTGATGAAGTTAATGACACTTGTGCCCTGCACTTATAGCTAGTTAAGGAGTTCAGAGGTATGGTGACAAAGAGGTAGAATAAGCTTAGGAACAGCCCACCTCCTGCACACACGTCACATACCACGATTAATGCAGAGCTTGTTAAAATTGGTGATCTATTATGTGATTTTTCTGGAATCAAACCTTGATAAATTAGATCCTAAATATCGACAGAAAACAGTTTTCTGAGCACTTGCAGGCGGCTGGCGTGAATAATGCATGGGCACGGGTTGTATGCGCGTCGTATATCAAATTCACTGGAACATGCATCACTGGAGGTGGCGGGAGAAGATGCTAATACTTTGGAGGTTTCAGCTTGCTGATCTAATCTAAAATTGTAACATATTTAAACGTAACCTTAAGTACAGCCTGTATCAACACGGTTTCGGAAGCATGAGGTCGTTTCTGTGAATATTAAATGTAGTGAAATGCTTTTAATTACATTACATTGGAAAGATTTTATCTCAGTGGTTTCAAAATAATGAAATCTAATTTTTGATGCTAAAGTTTACTGTTATTTACAAGTTTGTAGGGCTATTAATACTATGGCCCATGTTTACTAAGTACAGTTATTCCATAGAACACCCTCACTGCCAGAAGAACACCTCGCCACCTATATAAACGTAGGGGCCATAATGCAACTCTGTGTCCCGGAGGTCGGGCAGCACCTGGGAACATCTATTTATCAAGAAAGCTTGTGCTGATTTTGAGTTATCATTATTTATTTCAACTTAGCAAAGCGCCTTTCCAGCCAGGTACTGTGGGAGTTTGTGATATAGAGTAAGAGTTAGTGGAAACTAGCACTTATTGTGTGTGATAGTTAGGGAAAATGTGATATATTTTTTTACATGAAATAGCTTAATTCCCACTTTAAGGGTTTGGAATATCCAGACACCTATACAGACACCTATACAGACACCTACAGTATAGTGTTCTGTGTTCTGATTCCTTCCTTACCAATCCTTTATACTGTATTTGGATAGCATGTGTCTGTCATTTATGACGAACAATATTGAAATGATGATAAATTCAAGACCACAAAAGCCTGTAAGTCTCAAAAAAGTTTAGCAGTCTTGACACATCATGAATTACATACATACGTAGATACATACATACAATCATACATACATACATACAATCATACATACATACATACATACAATCATACATACATACATACAATCATACAATCATACAATCATACATACATACGTACATACATACATACAATCATACATACATACAATCATACATACATACATACATACATACGTACATACATACATACAATCATACATACATACAATCATACATACATACATACATACATACATACAATCATACAATCATACAATCATACATACATACGTACATACATACATACAATCATACATACATACAATCATACATACATACATACATACAATCATACATACATACATACATACATACATACAATCATACATACATACAATCATACATACATACATACATACATACATACATACATACATACATACATACAATCATACATACATACAATCATACATACATACATACATACATACATACATACGTACATACATACATACAATCATACATACATACAATCATACATACATACATACATACATACAATCATACAATCATACAATCATACAATCATACATACATACGTACATACATACATACAATCATACATACATACATACAATCATACATACATACATACATACAATCATACATACATACATACATACATACATACATACATACATACATACAATCATACAATCATACAATCATACATACATACGTACATACATACATACAATCATACATACATACAATCATACATACATACATACATACAATCATACATACATACATACATACATACATACATACATACAATCATACATACATACAATCATACATACATACATACATACAATCATACAATCATACAATCATACATACATACGTACATACATACATACAATCATACATACATACAATCATACATACATACATACAATCATACATACATACATACATACATACATACATACATACAATCATACAATCATACATACATACGTACATACATACATACATACATACAATCATACATACATACAATCATACATACATACATACATACAATCATACATACATACATACATACATACAATCATACAATCATACAATCATACATACATACGTACATACATACATACAATCATACATACATACAATCATACATACATACATACATACAATCATACATACATACAATCATACATACATACATACAATCATACATACATACATACATACATACGTAGATACATACATACAATCATACATACATACAATCATACATACATACATACATACAATCATACATACATAAATACATACATACATACATACATACATACATACATACATACAATCATACAATCATACAATCATACAATCATACAATCATACATACATACAATCATACATACATACAATCATACATACATACATACATACAATCATACATACATACATACATACATACATACATACATACATACAATCATACAATCATACAATCATACATACATACGTACATACATACATACAATCATACATACATACAATCATACATACATACATACATACAATCATACATACATACATACATACATACATACAATCATACATACATACAATCATACATACATACATACATACATACAATCATACAATCATACAATCATACATACATACGTACATACATACATACAATCATACATACATACAATCATACATACATACATACATACAATCATACATACATACATACATACATACATACATACATACATACATACATACATACAATCATACAATCATACAATCATACATACATACGTACATACATACATACAATCATACATACATACAATCATACATACATACATACATACAATCATACATACATACATACATACATACATACATACAGACATACATACATACATACAATCATACAATCATACAATCATACAATCATACATACATACGTACATACATACATACAATCATACATACATACAATCATACATACATACATACATACATACAATCATACATACATACAATCATACATACATACATACATACAATCATACATACATACATACATACATACATACGTAGATACATACATACAATCATACATACATACAATCATACATACATACATACATACAATCATACATACATACATACATACATACATACAATCATACAATCATACAATCATACATACATACGTACATACATACATACAATCATACATACATACAATCATACATACATACATACAATCATACATACATACATACATACATACATACAATCATACAATCATACAATCATACAATCATACATACATACGTACATACATACATACAATCATACATACATACAATCATACATACATACATACATACAATCATACATACATACATACATACATACATACATACAATCATACAATCATACAATCATACATACAAACATACATACAATCATACAATCATACAATCATACATACATACGTACATACATACATACGTACATACATACATACATACAATCATACATACATACATACATACGTAGATACATACATACAATCATACATACATACAATCATACATACATACATACATACATACAATCATACATACATACATACATACATACATACAATCATACATACATACATACAATCATACAATCATACAATCATACATACATACGTACATACATACAATCATACATACATACATACATACAATCATACATACATACATACATACAATCATACATACAATCATACATACATACATACATACAATCATACAATCATACAATCATACATACATACAATCATACATACATACAATCATACATACATACATACAATCATACATACATACATACATACAATCATACAATCATACAATCATACATACATACAATCATACATACATACATACAATCATACATACATACATACATACAATCATACAATCATACAATCGTACATACATACAATCATACAATCGTACATACATACATACATACATACAATCATACATACATACAATCATACATACATACATACATACATACATACAATCATACATACAATCATACATACATACAATCATACAATCATACATACATACATACATACAATCATACAATCATACATACATATGTACATACATACAATCATACGTACATACATACATATAATCATACGCACATACATACAATCATACATACAATCATACATACATACGTACATACATACATATAATCATACGTACATACATACTGTGACATAGTCCAAAGATGTTAGGCAGCTTTCTGCCCCATATTAGGTCAGAAAGTGCAGGAATAGTTACAAATGATCCGTTCCACAGCTTCCCATTAACTCAGGCAGCTGGATGGAAAATCCAGACCACAGATTACAATGTGTCTAGTTCTCCCTCACCTGCTCTTCTAATCACATGCACAGGTATTTAGAGCAGAGAGGTTTTGCATTTCACTCTCTCTCCTTAGAGCCTGGAGGCTGGGGGTGTCGCTGCTCCCCGGAATCCAGTTCGGGGTGGACAGCCCCTCCAAGTATCACAGTACCAGAGGATTTGCCTGGACACTTGGGACCGTGTTCCCACCACGAACAGATAAGACAAAACAAAACAAATGTTTATTGCTGTTGCTAAAAGACTGTGCTGTATCTAGTGACCCTAAATGAGAGGGCATTGTTTTAAGCTGGGGAACCAGGTTAGTTGGCCCAGTTAGTTCGCAGTTAGAGGCTGATTCTGATGTGTAGTTAGTTCCCTGAAAGGGATAGGATTTCTTTATATGGTTTGGTTTTTATTTTTTAAAAGTGACACTGTGTGGAATGCTATGACACTGATATAAGTGAACTGCTGAATGAAAATTTCTAAGTGCCTCTAACCTACACATGTTAAAGCTGCAGTACCTTACTTGGATGAAAATAAAGCAGGCAGAAGCCTGACTTAAGCAATATAGTACTTTGCATGATCCTGTTTGTTGTATAATTAACCCTAGAAGACTGTGTCGGGAAGAACCCTGACAGACGTCAGCACTACAAAAGAGGGGCGTTTGTCACAATACGTACATAAACAATCATACATACATACGTATATACATGCATACAATCATACATATATACATACAAACAATCACACATACAAACATACGTACATACGTACATACATACATACATACAATCATACATATATACATACGAACATACATACATACAATCATACATATATACATATTCATGAAGAACTTTCACGTTGGTCCAATTTAAAAGGTATTAAAACATTCCAGAAATGTAGTTTCCCCCCAGATTGCTGTGTATTGTAGGACTTGCTCAGTCGGTTTATGGTGATAACAAGTGAGGTAAAACAAAGCACTCTCTGTAATGTATTTACCTTGAAAGAAATAATAACAGCCGATGAGAACCGCTCCACATAAAAAGCAGCCCAGAGACCCGACCATTCCCAGCCAGCAGGACCAGCCAAACTTATACTGGATCCCTAGGAAAACATTGTTGAAGGCCAAGGACGATCGCTCCACGTAAACATCAATGGCATACCACACTGATCCAATGATTCCCGGGACACCTTATGGAAAGAGAAACCAGAGGTAAAACAGGCAAGACTCCGGAAACATCTTCTTACAAGACAGTAATCACTTCTCAGACCACTATATTGCAGCTGGATCACGGCAACTGATCAGATCCCTTTATGGGCTAAGCAATCTATAAACCCGTATACAGTACACAATCGTTCTGTAGTTGAGGCCCCAATGTACTGGAGACACCTATAAACAAGATGTTTTTGTGATACTGATACCGTGAGTCATTTCTAACGATGTGTCTCTTGGAGACAATGGGGGTTATTCATTAAACTATGGCAGTGCGGATAGGGGCACTAGCGCACAAAAACTTCCATTGACTTTAACGGGAGTTTCTATGCGATTCTGCTCCGTGCAGTTTAAGGAATAACCCCAATATTATGATTTTTGTACCTATGTTGACTCATTCGGCCATATTTATAAAGTGTATTGACTTGAATGTCAGTTTTCCCACAATCTCGCCGCGATCGCCCGCTTAATGAATAATAATGCCCATTGTGTTACTAAGTGATTTGCAAATTGGCAATATAGCATAACAGGAGGAGCGAGGGAGGGGAAAGATGGGGCACATGGAATTGTGCCAAGTTCTGCGTCTCGGGTTCTAAGATTGATTGTCTTTTATCTGCCCCGAAATAATCCGTGCAAACATCAAACATCAATGTCCGGCAGGCTTGCATGAAATGTTAGAAACGTGATGATTAAATAGCAAGCCTTCTATTGGTTAACGCGTGCCTTATACATAATATAGGAGCCAATGGACCGGGAAATAAACGTTTGATGCACATATTTCCTGTGCTTTATCATTGACCTCCTTCTTTGTAATATAGTCAGAACAACCTGTGCTGAATCATGCTCTAGAAAAACACCTCTTACTTAATATTGGATTGATTTGTCTGGTATTCAGCCGAGGATACATTGGACATACCCACTTAGATTGTAAGCTCTTCGGGACAGGGACTTATTTTCCTAATAATCCTTTTATGTCTGTAGCACTTATTCCCATTGTGACATGTACTGTATTACTGCTTTGAAGCAGGGACCTATTATGTACATGGATGGTGCTATACAAATAAAGATATACATACATACATATATACATACATATATACATACATACATACATACATACATACATACATACATACATACATACATACACAGTGTTCGACAAACCTATACATTTGCTCGCCCCGGGCGAGTGGATTTAACCCCCGGGCGAGTAAATATTGGCCCAAGCAGCACACATTTGGTACTAGGTGGCGAGTAGATTTTTTTGTGTGGCGAGTAGATTTTTTGGTGATTTGTCAACCACTGTACATACATACATATATACATACATACATGCATACACAGAACATGTTGTGGTACGGAATGGGATGAGGGGACATGGCCATTTTGCTGTAGGCCTTTAGCTGCCGCCGTTAATTCACCGGGACATTCCGCTGTCGCCTTTGACAGCTGGCCGTTTCGGCCCCAAGATAGGTAATTGGCATTGGGGTAAGAGGTTTTTAGGGTAAGGGAACCGGGGTAAGGTTTTTAGGGCAAGGGGTTTTAAAGCTAAGGTTAGGGGCTTACCTTGGCGGTGAAGCAGTCTGGGGTGAGATGTCCCTGCGGCGAGTGACTGCTCTGAACGATGGCGGCTACTTGGTCGCGACCAACCGTCGTAGACCGGTTATGCTATGTATAAAAAAGGCGCCACTTCGCCTTTTCTTACCTCCAATAACCAGCGTAATGCCCGCCACTAAGCAGATCTTTAACTTGATGTCCGGCTCATACGTGAGGAATTTGACGCAGTCCAGCCCTAGGAGAAGGATGATGAACCCAAACCCTGCCAGAATATCTGCGGTTATCATCAATCCACGAGTGGCCACTAATTTCGCTGCAAGATAGGGACAAGTCATTAACAGAGTAAGGAAAGACAGGAAGGCTCAGCGGAATAATACAGTATATAATACAGTATATAATCCCATCCTACAATCCATATTACCTGACAAACCACAAATTGTTTATAGAAAGGCCCAGAACTTAAAATCTTTATTGGCCCCCAGTTGCCCCAAGAAAAAAACAGGGACCTGGAGATACTATGTGGCTTAAGGACCTTAAGGGATATTTCCCCTGTAAAAAATGCATTGGGTGCAGTTATGGAATAAAGTGCAAGGAATTCAGATCTAATGTCACCGGTAAAAACTTTGAAATTCGCACATTCATTAACTGTAAATCCAATTTCTGTGTTTATCTCTTAGAATGTCCCTGTAAGTTCCAATATGTGGGAAGAACAGGGAGACCACTAAAAAGGAGATTTGCCGAACATGTGTACAACATCAAGAAAGGTTTAGAGACACATAGTGTGTCTAACCATTTCAAAACACATCACAACTTGTCCCCTGAGGGGCTCACATGTATCGGCATAGACTGCCCAAAGGTAGGTGTAAGAGGAGGAGATAGATTGCAGAGGGTTTCCCAACAAGAAACCTTCTGGATCTATACTCTACAAACACTCCAGCCCAAAGGGTTAAATATTGATTTTGACCTAGCTTCTTTTTTGTAAATAATTATCCACAAGATACTCATAATCTTTTGCTCATATCCAGTTCTACCTATATGTATTTTTATGTGATTTATGTACATTTAATATGTTGCATGGGTCATTTTAAAGTGCTTTTAAGTGCTTTCATTTCAAGATGCTTCCTTAATAACCCCGCTGGTTATAATTACCAGGACATTAGGAACATGTTGCATTCAAGTAGTCTCAGGTGGTCCCTCCATATAAGGGGTTAACCTGCGGCTATAAAAATGACACGGGATTGATGAGGCTCCACAATCCCCTGACGAAGTGACGTTCCCCGTCACGAAACGCGTAGGGAGGAGCCTAAGAAGCGTTGTCTCAGACACTCCAGCTGCCAGTCAATACTGAAGACGGTGACGTCATCCAACTACGCCGGATACACGCGAGGTACACGCGGTACCGAGAAGGACTCTCAGTGACTGAGGCGGCTGCTGTGTGTGCTGGGCCGGGCACTTCTTTATTGTTTTTAAACTCACCTTCACTTGTGAGTATTTTATTTGTGTTTTAGGAAAGGCGTCATTAAAGTTTTTTTGTGCTGCGCAATCCCCTGTCCCTCTTTGTTTCTTACCGGAGAAAAAGGTGCAGGATTCCTAAAGACAAGATCGGAAGAGACAACTTTTCAAGACCCACGGAGGCTAAGGACACCACGAGGGGTTCGTGCCACACCAGAAGCTCCCGGGGCCAGGAAGGTTTAAAGCACAGTTTCTCTCCCCTCCATGCGATCTAGCTACTTCTAGTAAGTAGGCATTTCAGTGAACCCAGCATTCAAAAAAGAATCGTTGTCTGTTTAAATATACTGCGCAATGTTTGTTCTTTCTGCTTAATATCTCACATATGCAGGATTAATTCCATCCAATGAGAAGAACTGGCTTCCACCTCTAGGAACTGTGAACTGAGTTCATTTCTCACCGACTACTCCAAGTCGTAGAAGTAGGACTATTAATCACTTCATCCTTTCTATTTGGACTTTAATCACACTAACTTATGCGCCAGGTTTTGTATCTATTTTTGTATTTTTATATAATACAGTATAATCTAATACAGGGGTGCGCAAACTTCTCGCTGTGCGCACCCCTGCCTGGTCTCCTCGGCGCCAAGCACCCCCCCTGCACGCGGGGCCCTCTGCATGCAGAATTACTTGGCCGCTGCATGCAGCATTACTTGCCCTCTGCATGCAGAATTACTTGCCCTCTGCATGCAGCATTACTTACCCTGTGCATGCAGAATTACTTACCCTGTGCATGCAGCATTACTTGCCCTCTGCTTGCAGCATTACTTGCCCTCTGCTTGCAGCACTACTTGCCCTGTGCATGCAGCATTACTTGCCCTGTGCATGCAGCATTACTTGCCCTCTGCATGCAGCATTACTTGCCTTGTGCATGTAGCATTACATGCCCTCTGCGTGTAGCATTACTTGCCCTCTGCATGCAGCATTACTTGCCCTCTGCATGCAGCATTACTTGGCTGCTGCATGCAACATTAATTGCCCTCTGCATGCAGCATTACTTGCCCTGTGCATGCAGCATTACTTGGCCGCTGCATGCAACATTGCTTGGCCGCTGCATGCAGCATTACTTGCCCTCTGCATGCAGCATTACTTGCCCTGTGCATGCAGAATTACTTGCCTTGTGCATGCAGCATTACTTGCCCTGTGCATGCAGCATTATTTGCCCTGTGCATGCAGCATTACTCGCCCTCTGCATGCAGCATTACTTGCCCTCTGCATGCAGCATTACTTGCCCTCTGCATGCAGCATTACTTGCCCTGTGCATGCAGCATTACTTGCCCTGTGCATGCAGCATTACTTGCCTTGTGCATGCAGCATTACTTGCCCTGTGCATGCAGCATTATTTGCCCTGTGCATGCAGCATTACTCGCCCTCTGCATGCAGCATTACTTGCCCTCTGCATGCAACATTGCTTGCCCTCTGCATGCAGCATTACTTGCCCTGTGCATGCAGCATTACTTGCCCTGTGCATGCAGCACTACTTGCCCTCTGCATGCAGAATTACTTGCCCTGTGCATGCAGCATTACTTACCCTCTGCATGCAGCATTACTTGCCTTGTGCATGCAGCATTACTTGCCCTCTGCGTGTAGCATTACTTGCCCTCTGCATGCAGCATTACTTGCCCTCTGCATGCAGCATTACTTGGCCACTGCATGCAACATTAATTGCCCTCTGCATGCAGCATTACTTGCCCTGTGCATGCAGCATTACTTGGCCGCTGCATGCAACATTACTTGCCCTCTGCATGCAGCATTACTTGCCCTGTGCATGCAGCATTATTTGCCCTGTGCATGCAGCATTACTTGCCCTGTGCATGCAGCATTACTTGCCCTGTGCATGCAGCATTACTTGCCCTCTGCATGCAGCATTACTTGCCCTCTGCATGCAGCATTATTTGCCTTGTGCATGCAGCATTATTTGCCCTCTGCATGCAGCATTACTTGCCCTGTGCATGCAGCATTACTTGCCCTGTGCATGCAGCATTACTTGCCCTCTGCATGCAGCATTACTTGCCCTCTGCATGCAGCATTACTTGCCCTCTGCATGCAGCATTACTTGGACTGCAAAACAAAGCCCTAGAAAAAGAGAACCCCGGACTTGTAAGGAAGGGGTAGTGTGACATACGGCCCTTCGCTAGGGCGCTGTGATGTCAGCCCAGGGGAGTGGGTACTTAAGGCAAGGGGGGGATCCTAGCCTCCTCTTCTAGGAACTACTGTCGCGAAGTCCCACGCACCCTGTTTTCACGGCACGAGGGATGTCGGCGTTAGAAAGAAAGGTCGGGCTTTTTGCCGCAGCTTGTGGTATGTGTTGGCCGGAGTAACGTTACTCTGGGAGGGCGACTCAGTCAGTATTGGCTCCAGGAGGAAGGCCGCAGACCTGGGAAGTATTTTAGCTGGGGAAGGCGGTAGCATTCCGAGAATAGCCTCAGTTGTTGTGGGGGTGACCTTCCGATGGGGGCTCTGTGCAGTCAGACTAAGGTCCTGACTGGCTAGATGAGCACGAGCTGGGGTTTCCCTCCAGCCCGGTAGGTGTGAGCGGAGTAATCTGACTGGGTCCCTAGTTGGAGATAAATATGTAATATTTATCTGTTATAAATAAAAGCTGTGGCCGTTAATTTCTCCCAAACAGTTGTATATTGTGGTTATTGGGAGTGGTGGAGTGGCCCAGCTCGAGGCATCGGTAAGTCATGATACGGTATATGATTATAGGTTTTAGGTATGAGTTGGTATTATACCAATCGGATCCAGGTCAGCATGGCTGGCTGATACAGAACTTTGTTATCAACTTAACTTTCTCAGGTATAAAAAAGTAATACATAGCATGGGTTCAGCATGTGTTCATATGAGTTAAAATCCCCTGCTGTCAGGCTATACCACTTTATATAGAGCAGCTTAAAAAGATTACAAATGTACATGTACAGTACACAGACTGTGTGCCATGCACTGCTGTACCTCACGGCTCTCTGCGTATTCTGCTTCTTGTGAAATAACATGGTTGTGTTTTCCTTGGTGCTGCCATTCTCACCTCAGGTGTGAGGAATGTCGCTGCCCTTCCGATACACAGTATCCGGTGTAAGAAGTAACAAACCAAAGGGGGTACACTTCTATAGGTTTAAAGTAAGTATGTCCCAGCCAAGGAGCAACCTGATTGTAAGTGGAGTCCATAAAGTATATCATCAATACATCACCACAGATATACATACAGTGCACCCATATACATACAGTGCACCCATATACATACACCTATATACATACAGTGCACCGATATACATAGAGTGCACCTATACACATACAGTGCACACATATACATATAGTGCACCGATATACATACAGTGCACCCATATACATACAGTGCACCCATATACATACAGTGCACGATATACATACAGTGCACCCATATACATACAGTGCACCCATATACATACAGTGCACCCATATACATAGAGTGCACCCATACACATACAGTGCACCCATATACATACAGTGCACCCATATACATACAGTGCACCCATATACATACAGTGCACCGATATACATACAGTGCACCCATATACATACAGTGCACCAATATACATACAGTGCACCGATATACATACAGTGCACCGATATACATACACCGATATACATACAGTGCACCGATACACATACAGTGCACCAATATACATACAGTGCACCAATATACATACACCGATATACATACAGTGCACCGATATACATACAGTGCATCGATATACATACACCGATATACATACAGTGCACCGATATACATACAGTGCACCGATATACATACACCGATATACATACAGTGCACCGATATACATACAGTGCACCGATATACATACAGTGCACCAATATATATACACCGATATACATACAGTGCACCCATATACATACAGTGCACCCATATACATACACCGATATACATACAGTGCATCGATATACATACACCGATATACATACAGTGCACCGATATACATACAGGGCACCGATATACATACACCGATATACATACAGTGCACCGATATACATACAGTGCACCGATATACATACACTGATATACATACAGTGCACCGATATACATACAGTGCACCGATATACATACACCGATATACATACAGTGCACCGATATACATACAGTGCACCGATATACATACACCGATATACATACAGTGCACCGATATACATACACCGATATACATACACCGCACCGATATACATACAGTGCACCGATATACATACAGTGCACCGATATACATACAGTGCTCCGATATACATACAGTGCACCGATATACATACAGTGCTCCGATATACATACAGTGCACCGATATACATACAGTGCACCGATATACATACACCGATATACATACAGTGCACCGATATACATACACCGATATACATACAGTGCACCGATATACATACACCGATATACATACAGTGCACCGATATACATACAGTGCACCGATATACATACACCGATATACATACAGTGCACCGATATACATACAGTGCACCGATATACATACACCGATATACATACAGTGCACCGATATACATACACCGATATACATACAGTGCACCGATATACATACACCGATATACATACAGTGCACCGATATACATACAGTGCACCCATATACATACAGTGCACCGATATACATCACCGATATACATCCAGTGCACAGATATACATACACCGATATACATACAGTGCACCGATATACATACAGTGCACCCATATACATACACCGATATACATACAGTGCACCGATATACATACAGTGCACGATATACATACACCGATATACATACACTGCATCGATATACATACACCGATATACATCACCACCGATATACATACAGTGCACCGATATACATACACCGATATACATACATACACACATATATACATACACCGATACACATACACCGATACTCATACACATACACTGATACACATACACTGATACACATACACCAATGTACATACACATACACCAATGTACATACACATACACTGATACACATACACCAATGTACATACACATACACTGATACACATACACTGATACACATACACCAATGTACATACACCGATACATGTATCAAGGCGTCTACCCACAGTAACTTTTTTAACAATGTGGATCATAAAGTACGTACGTGGATGCTCTGCATATATAGAGTCATATTCATCACAGGTCCGTATCCCATCAAACACATTGGTGACACACTCCCACCAAAGACCGCGGCATTTTGTACTCACCTGCATGTAGAAAAGCAAAGAATTAATTACATTTTGAATCCCCTTCTCGGTAACCCAATGCTGTTGGAAAAGTCTTGTACACTTGCTTGATTAATAGTAGTGCCAAGATCTAGTAGCCATACTGATCCTGGAGATGTTCATATTCATGGTCGGTGGTGGTACCTTTTTGTGGAAAAACATGAGAATTCTTCATACAGTATTTGAGTTTATAGTATACAGGGTTTTTAAGATTTTCACTTACTGGATCTTTTTCTTAAATCAATTCTGAATCAGTGGCTACTCCCAGTGGGATCATTATGGAAACATTTTTCACAAACAGAGCAGATTGTTGCTTTAAATTGCATCCTATTATATATAGATATTATTCTTAATTACTGTGCTGGCTGAGGACATCAAATTTTATACATCCCTTTATAGTATATGTCTGAAATAACTTCTCAATAATGCATCCTATTACTCAATATAACCCACACATGTATGGCTTACTGAATCAAACAAGCAAAACTAAAGCACCTAAATGCTCTGATAAATAGAAACAGATGCTGTAAATAATTCAGTATTTATCAGCCTAATGCCAGAAGATAATAAACACAGATACCCAGTAAGCTCAGATAAACCCCCAAAATTACCACAAAATATATATATATGTATATAAGCAGTGTTCAACAAACCTATACATTTGCACGCCCCGGGCGAGTGGATTTAACATCGTGGCGAGCTCCTATTGGCCCAAGCAGCACATGTGTGGTACTAGGTGGCGAGTAGATTTTTTTGTTCGGCGAGTAGATTTTTTGGTGATTTGTCGACCACTGCCTATTAGTGTCAAAAGGAGATCTACTGAGCGTGGCACTGTATACTACAATAAACAAAACACAAAGGAGCCCAGAGCTATTCCAATGTGACAAAAATACACACACACACACACATATATATATATATATATCTTGAAAAAAGGGTCATTTCGTTTAACCCTTTGGCCAAAGCATTATAATGGCAGGCTTATAAAGCTTTGGCCAGAGGGTTAAACTAAATGACCCCTTTTTCAAGAGAGAGAGATATATAGGTATTTCACTGTGTAATTTTGTCATATTTGAAGCAGCTCTGGGCTCCCTTTGTGTTTTGTTTTTTTGTAATGCCAGAAGAGCTTAATTCCTAGCGCTTAGTGCATGACCCCCTTAATTCCTAGCGCTTAGTGCATGACCCCCTTAATTCCTAGCGCTTAGTGCATGACCTCCTTAATTCCTAGCGCTTAGTGCATGACCCCCTTAATTCCTAGCGCTTGGTGGAACTCTTTATTTACACATACCAATGTTACCATGAAAAGTGACATTGAGCGTTACCTCTCGTGTTCAGGTATGTCCTGGGTGTAGCGTCCAGGTGCTCTGTGCCCCTGCAGGAGGTGGAGGGCGGAGGGCCATTTGCTTGCATGGACATAGTGAACAAATCTCTGAGGTCATTAGGCAGAGAAGAAAACCCAACTCTTTCATGCATTAATGCCTCGGGCGTGCTCTCAGAGGGCTGGCATTTAGTCTAATTTCAGATACGTGAGAATAGTTGCCGTCATTAACTAAGGCTCCTGTTAATGAGGCACTTATACCAGATAACACCTAGAGGTGCCTTTGTGTATGGAAGACAAGGTTAGTATGCTACTTATCAAAGGGAAATCATTTTATATCGAGCCATCGGAGCAGTCCTCTCCCCAGAGAGTGGTATGTACATCAGAATTTAACCCCGTCAATGACCAAAACAATTGAGATAAAAAGGAAGTTAATTTGTCCATTGAGTATGCAGTAAACGACTTGCATGTTTCCTAAGACTTCTTAAGTGCCCGAGTGGCCTGGAACTCATTGCTTTGGACCTCTTCAGCTTCACTCGAAGTGATTCAATACATTAAACATATACAATTGATTTAGAAGTGTGGTTACCCAGTTGCAAAAGTTTATGGGGCCATCTGGAAGTGATGGGGTTAATAGCCCAGAGAGGTCTTGGTTGGTAAGAGTGATTCATGAATAGGTCATTTCAAAGTTGTTTTAAATCGTTGCTCGAGTTTTGCTGTCTTTTGATAATTATTACCCTGGCAAAAGCAAAATGTTCATGAAGATCCGTCTTATTCTGATTGCAAACAGAGGCAGTGTGAATCTGTTCTTTATGGCCCAAAACCGGGTGATTATAATAAAATAAATACATTGCAAGCCAGCTGAGATGAGTATACATTGTAACAATTAAGGCTCTGCCCCTCGCCCCTTTCTGTTTAATGGGTAGGCAGCGGGGGGTCTTCGGATGTGAGACACGTTCATTTCCGCTGCGAGACTCGCTGGTTCTCGAGATACGTACCAGGAAAGGTGTCGCTGGTACTTACTGGTTATTAAAATCCACTGCGTCACGCGGGCCAATAGCTAGTTGCGACAGATGACATTTGGGCTTCCTATTGGTTCGTGTCACGCTGGAGATTTAAGCCCCCATTTTGTTTCCCCTGGAGTGGATATACAGTAACAGTGCTACCTTTATTAGTAAGATCTCAGTACCGGGGTGAAAATACTGAGTTTATACCCCAAGGACCCCTGTTTCATATCCATGTAAAAAAAGAGAGGGGACCAATCCCCCTCCCCATACCTTTTATAGGGCACATATCACGTGTAAGTGGAAAAAACAAGATTCTGCGCTCATATATAGTAGTTAGATCATTGGTGATGTGACCCTTAAAAAGTGAATACAACCTTGTTATGATGAGGTTTTGTGCAGCTGTTCTGGTAGAAGGCTCAGTACTCCAAGCTAGTAAAAAACAGAAGAAAGAGAACAGCGCAAAAAAAACCTCATAGTGTAGTATATTTAAAAAATCAATTTATAAGTAAGGGGTGAGTATTGCACGTACATCAAATTAATATTTACACAGCATGACATGTTTGGGACATGTTACCCATCTGTACACAGCAAGTCACGATCGCGATGCAGGACTTGGAAATCCTTCCTCTGGTGGCAGGGGCACAGGGTCGTGGAGGCCAGCTCGTTGTTGGAGTTCCCTCTCGGTCCCTAGCGGTATCACCGCCGTCGCCGTCCATTCAGAGGAGTTCCTCTACTTCCGGATTAGTCCACGTTAGCGTCTGACGTCATCAAGTGGCGTCTTTGGTATCGAAGTCGCGTCGCGCTGGGTAACACCGAACCGGCAGCAAGTCCCAAACTCAGCGGTGTAAAGGGGAAATACCACAGTGGGTATAGAGAATAATGGAACGCGCCCTCTCCTACGCGTTTCGTTTCGAAAAACTTCTTCAGGGAATGACAATTTTCGAAACGAAACGCATAGGAGAGGGCGCGTTCCATTATTCTCTATACCCACTGTGGTATTTCCCCTTTACACCGCTGAGTTTGGGACTTGCTGCCGGTTCGGTGTTACCCAGCGCGACGCGACTTCGATACCAAAGACGCCACTTGATGACGTCAGACGCTAACGTGGACTAATCCGGAAGTAGAGGAACTCCTCTGAATGGACGGCGACGGCGGTGATACCGCTAGGGACCGAGAGGGAACTCCAACAACGAGCTGGCTCCCACGACCCTGTGCCCCTGCCACCAGAGGAATGATTTCCAAGTCCTGCATCGCGATCGTGACTTGCTGTGTACAGATGGGTAACATGTCCCAAACATGTCATGCTGTGTAAATATTAATTTGATGTACGTGCAATACTCACCCCTTACTTATAAATTGATTTTTTAAATATACTACACTATGAGGTTTTTTTTGCGCTGTTCTGTTTCTTCTACATATCACGTGTGATGATTTATTTAACCCATTATCACATCTCCCACGTTCCCTTGTTGTTCAGTCCCAGCCTGCTACCGTGTATTGGAATGGTGAAGATGCTTAGTCCACGAGACAGGTCAAAATACTTTACATTTAGTGTGGGTACAGCACCGGCTTAAATGGACTTCGCCTTGATTTGGTTAGCAGGCGTACATCATTTTTGATGAAAAGATAAATGTTAGTAATAAAGTGCATGGAAAGATGCGCAGAGGTTTGTATTTGTTTCCCATAAACGTATGGCCACTTCTCTGTCCCGATCAGCGCTCCTAACGCCTCGGATATAGTGGGCGTATGTGCGGTCCACGGGTGTATGGACGCAGCCCAAGGCATTGCCACAGATATATGGGACGGGTTGAGCTCACCTAATCCCGTTTTTCTCACTATCACATGTGTAAAGGCTTCTTGAGAAGAGCCCAGATCTCTCCTTTCTCCCATCCTAGCCGCAGAGGCAAAACCCATATATTTATAGGAAAGACACACGGGATTAGATGCTTGTAAACTGTCGTGCAAAACGCATTCGCATTTCGCTAAACAAACTGTCCAGAAAAGGCAGCTTTGACTAGGCAAAAACAGTTTAGTATTCCCAGGGAGCTCATTTTATGGGAACAAATAAAGAAAACAGGAGAATGAGTTCTGATTTTATTGAAAAGGGAACTAACATTTTTTTTAAACATTACGTAGAAGCAGCACAAGTGTAACGCACGTTTAACACACCGTGAGAAACAAGAGGTCGAAAACCACTAGTCTGGATCAATGTTTGAGACCAATGCATGTAAAGGCTGTTACAATGTCAGAACCTAATGAAATGCAAGCGTTGGGTCTTTAACAGCGAAATGAACCCAAGGAACGATTTAGCCTCCCAGCTATGGGGTACCTAGTTTATTCTATTAATATAATACCCATCATATACACAGCGCCTTACAGGAACCATATAAATGATACAATACTGGAAAATAGGGTACACAATGGGGAAAGGTGCATGAAATATTATATTAAATATGAAAAAGCAATATATACATAGTGGCTGATACTATTATTATTTATCTGATTATTATAGAAAAAATAGAATTGTTCATATTATTATCATTAATAGTGATATGCTCAGCAGTATTATTACTTTCTTACCTCCAATGAGTCGTCTGCATTCTCCATCCAGCAATCCGTCCAAGTTGCCACTATCAAGAACCCAGCAGAGACGAATGCCAGGAAAACACCTGCCCACTGCAGCAGGGACCTCATCATGATACCAGGACTGACATAGGAGGAGATCTTCTCACATGTGCTGGGAGACCCAGTGTCACCGCTTTAATGCACAGGTTGTCTGTGTGGGTCAGTACTGTGATAGGTAACGTTGGCCGTGACCCAGGAGGGCAACAAGCAAACAGCCCTGTGGGTGACTCAGAGAGATTGGTCCAAAGTGTCCTTCAACCAGGTTGTGGCATTTAAGTTCAGCTTCCAGTACCCCACCCAATCACATCCAGTACACAGGGGAATTCATTATTCCTTGGATATGAGAAGGGAACCAGGAACATGACACATTGTAACAACAGACATTTAAAGGGGGGGTAAAACAGAAAGCCATTACAATGTCAGAGCTGCGTTAATTATTGACCGTTTCATTGCTGCCTGGCTGTGTTGGTTTAGTGTTTGAAGACTGGCTTGAAGATTGATACAAAAACAGATTCGCGTACCAGCAGGAGACCGGTCTAGGACATTCGGTAGCGGCGTTTCGCCGCGACCAAGTGATCGCTGGCGTCTAGCCGCAAGTGACCTCGCCACAGGGACACTCAGCTACCGGCCGCTTTGCCGTCAAGGTACGTCCGTAACCTTAGCCCTTACCCGAAAAATCCTAATCTTAACCCCCTAATACTAACGTGACCCCCTACCCTAGAAACCTTAACCCCTTACCCTAATATCCCTCACCCTAACCACTAAAACCCCTTACGTTAACCCACTACCCTAACCGCTAATACCCCTACCATAGTATAACCATAGTATATTACCGGTATATGTTCTGAGATACTATATGTATATCGTGTAACACAGTATATATGTTCTCAGATACTATATGTATATCGTGTAGCACAGTATATATGTTCGGAGATGCTATATGTATATCGTGTAGCACAGTATATATGTTCGGAGATGCTATATGTATATCGTGTAGCACAGTATATATGTTCGGAGATGCTATATCTATATCGTGTAGCACAGTATATATGTTCGGAGACGCTATATCTATAGCGTGTAGCACAGTATATATGTTCGGAGATGCTATATCTATATCGTGTAGCACAGTATATATGTTCGGAGATACTATATGTATATCGTGTAGTACAGTATATATGTTCGGAGATGCTATATGTATATCGTGTAGCACAGTATATATGTTCGGAGATGCTATATGTATATCGTGTAGCACAGTATATATGTTCGGAGATGCTATATGTATATCGTGTAGTACAGTATATATGTTCTGAGATACTATATATATTTCATATAGAATAGTGGAGAGAAAGACTTGGTCTCAGGAGTCTCCGATACATGCAGAATGCTTAAATATTTGCAGTGTTAAGCGTGGTATAAATTTGAGAAAGACGGGTACTCGACTGTGTGTTTTGATTCTGGGTTCGGTTCTAAAAAAACAAATCTCTGTCTCTGCGTGACTCTCTCTCTCTGTCTGTCACTCTCTCTCTCTCTGTCACTCTCTCTCTGTGTCACTCTCTCTCTGTCTGTCTGTCACTCTCTCTCTCTCTCTCTCTGTGTCTGTCACTCTCTCTCTCTCTCTCTGTCTGTCTGTCACTCTCTCTCTCTCTCTCTGTCTGTCACTCTCTCTCTGCTAGCCTCTGCCAATCTCTATATCTGTGTCACTCTCCCGCTCTGTTTGGGGTGGGAGGGGTGAGGGATGGGAGGGGTGAGGTGTGGGAGGGAAGGAGTGTGAGGGGTGAGCGGTGGGAGGGGTGGGAGGGGTGGGAGGCGGGTGAGGGGTGGGAGGGGGTGAAAGATTTATACTTGGAAGGGAGGTTTGCCTCGTTTTCGGCCCGGTCCAGCACCCCAATCCGAACCTCTGATTAAATTATCCTCGGATTGGCGAGGTTCAGGTTGGTTCAGATTTCAAGAATCCGGACCCGTTCATCTCTACAATAAACAGCATGTGAACCAAAATGAGAGCCCAGACACATCCTCACTAGATCTGGATCTGTATATTGCAAATATTTAAAGCAGGCGCCTGGGTTGATCACCGTTTCAAATTGCAAGTTCACTGGATAACTGAATAATCAGATTGTTTAATAGATCTACAATGGTAACCGCTAGAAATGGACTTTCCAGAACAGAAGGCACGTTGCCATTGTGAAATATATGTGTATTTTCTCCTGAAGAGCAAACACAGAGAAACAAGTTCCAATATCTGCAAGTTTCCCACAGGAGTTATTCTCACACTATTCAGAGGTATTCCTGCAGGTCCGGTCTTCCACCAAAGCTGCCGAGTGTCACCCCGAATCCATGAGCGTGTCAGAAGGATGGGGAGTATACTGAAGGATGGGGAGTATACTGAAGGATGGGGAGTATAATGAAGGATGGGGAGTATACTGAAGGATGGGGAGTATACTGAAGGGCGGGGAGTATAATGAAGGATGGGGAGTATAATGAAGGATGGGGAGTATATAATGAAGGACGGGGAGTATAATGAAGGATGGGGAGTATACTGAAGGATGGGGAGTATACTGAAGGATGGGGAGTATAATGAAGGATGGGGAGTATACTGAAGGATGGGGAGTATACTGAAGGATGGGGAGTATATAATGAAGGATGGGGAGTATACTGAAGGGCGGGGAGTATAATGAAGGATGGGGAGTATAATGAAGGATGGGGAGTATATAATGAAGGATGGGGAGTATACTGAAGGATGGGGAGTATACTGAAGGACGGGGAGTATAATGAAGGACGGGGAGTATACTGAAGGATGGGGAGTATACTGAAGGATGGGGAGTATATAATGAAGGATGGGGAGTATACTGAAGGATTGGGAGTATAATGAAGGATGGGGAGTATAATGAAGGATGGGGAGTATACTGAAGGATGGGGAGTATAATGAAGGATGGGGAGTATACTGAAGGATGGGGAGTATAATGAAGGATGGGGAGTATACTGAAGGATGGGGAGTATAATGAAGGACGGGGAGTATAATGAAGGACGGGGAGTATACTGAAGGACGGGGAGTATAATGAAGGATGGGGAGTATACTGAAGGATGGGGAGTATATAATGAAGGATGGGGAGTATACTGAAGGATGGGGAGTATAATGAAGGATGGGGAGTATACTGAAGGATGGGGAGTATAATGAAGGATGGGGAGTATACTGAAGGATGGGGAGTATATAATGAAGGATGGGGAGTATACTGAAGGATGGGGAGTATATAATGAAGGATGGGGAGTATACTGAAGGATGGGGAGTATATAATGAAGGATGGGGAGTATACTGAAGGATGGGGAGTATAATGAAGGACGGGGAGTATACTGAAGGATGGGGAGTATAATGAAGGATGGGGAGTATACTGAAGGATGGGGAGTATACTGAAGGATGGGGAGTATACTGAAGGACGGGGAGTATAATGAAGGATGGGGAGTATAATGAAGGACGGGGAGTATACTGAAGGACGGGGAGTATAATGAAGGATGGGGAGTATACTGAAGGATGGGGAGTATATAATGAAGGATGGGGAGTATACTGAAGGATGGGGACTATACTGAAGGATGGGGAGTATACTGAAGGATGGGGAGTATAATGAAGGATGGGGAGTATACTGAAGGATGGGGAGTATAATGAAGGATGGGGAGTATACTGAAGGATGGGGAGTATAATGAAGGATGGGGAGTATACTGAAGGATGGGGAGTATACTGAAGGATGGGGAGTATAATGAAGGATGGGGAGTATACTGAAGGATGGGGAGTATAATGAAGGATGGGGAGTATACTGAAGGATGGGGAGTATAATGAAGGATGGGGAGTATAATGAAGGATGGGGAGTATACTGAAGGATGGGGAGTATACTGAAGGATGGGGAGTATACTGAAGGATGGGGAGTATACTGAAGGATGGGGAGTATACTGAAGGATGGGGAGTATACTGAAGGATGGGGAGTATACTGAAGGATGGGGAGTATACTGAAGGATGGGGAGTATACTGAAGGATGGGGAGTATAATAAAGGATGGGGAGTATAATGAAGGATGAGGAGTATACTGAAGGATGGGGAGTATACTGAAGGATGGGGAGTATACTGAAGGATGGGGAGTATAATGAAGGATGGGGAGTATACTGAAGGATGGGGAGTATAATGAAGGATGGGGAGTATACTGAAGGATGGGGAGTATAATGAAGGATGGGGAGTATAATGAAGGATGGGGAGTATACTGAAGGATGGGGAGTATACTGAAGGATGGGGAGTATACTGAAGGATGGGGAGTATACTGAAGGATGGGGAGTATACTGAAGGATGGGGAGTATAAGGAAGGATGGGGAGTATACTGAAGGATGGGGAGTATACTGAAGGATGGGGAGTATACTGAAGGATGGGGAGTATAATAAAGGATGGGGAGTATAATGAAGGATGAGGAGTATACTGAAGGATGGGGAGTATAATGAAGGATGGGGAGTATAATGAAGGACGGGGAGTATACTGAAGGATGGGGAGTATAATGAAGGATGGGGAGTATAATGAAGGATGGGGAGTATAATGAAGGACGGGAGTATACTGAAGGACGGGGAGTATACTGAAGGATGGGGAGTATACTGAAGGATGGGGAGTATACTGAAGGATGGGGAGTATACTGAAGGATGGGGAGTATACTGAAGGATGGGGAGTATAATGAAGGACGGGAGTATATAATGAAGGATGGGGAGTATAATGAAGGATGGGGAGTATACTGAAGGATGGGGAGTATAATGAAGGATGGGGAGTATACTGAAGGATGGGGAGTATACTGAAGGATGGGGAGTATACTGAAGGATGGGGAGTATAATGAAGGATGGGGAGTATGTAATGAAGGATGGGGAGTATAATGAAGGATGGGGAGTATACTGAAGGATGGGGAGTATAATGAAGGATGGGGAGTATACTGAAGGATGGGGAGTATACTGAAGGATGGGGAGTATACTGAAGGATGGGGAGTATAATGAAGGACGGGAGTATACTGAAGGATGGGGAGTATAATGAAGGACGGGGAGTATAATGAAGGACGGGGAGTATACTGAAGGACGGGGAGTATACTGAAGGATGGGGAGTATACTGAAGGATGGGGAGTATACTGAAGGATGGGGAGTATACTGAAGGATGGGGAGTATACTGAAGGATGGGGAGTATACTGAAGGATGGGGAGTATACTGAAGGATGGGGAGTATAATGAAGGATGGGGAGTATAATGAAGGATGAGGAGTATACTGAAGGATGGGGAGTATAATGAAGGATGGGGAGTATAATGAAGGATGGGGAGTATACTGAAGGATGGGGAGTATACTGAAGGATGGGGAGTATACTGAAGGATGGGGAGTATACTGAAGGATGGGGAGTATACTGAAGGATGGGGAGTATACTGAAGGATGGGGAGTATACTGAAGGATGGGGAGTATACTGAAGGATGGGGAGTATAATGAAGGACGGGGAGTATAATGAAGGACGGGGTGTATACTGAAGGATGGGGAGTATAATGAAGGATGGGGAGTATACTGAAGGATGGGGAGTATAATGAAGGACGGGGAGTATAATGAAGGACGGGGTGTATACTGAAGGATGGGGAGTATAATGAAGGATGGGGAGTATACTGAAGGATGGGGAGTATACTGAAGGATGGGGAGTATAATGAAGGATGGGGAGTATAATGAAGGATGGGGAGTATAATGAAGGATGGGGAGTATACTGAAGGATGGGGAGTATAATGAAGGACGGGGAGTATAATGAAGGATGGGGAGTATACTGAAGGACGGGGAGTATAATGAAGGACGGGGAGTATACTGAAGGATGGGGAGTATACTGAAGGATGGGGAGTATACTGAAGGATGGGGAGTATACTGAAGGATGGGGAGTATACTGAAGGATGGGGAGTATACTGAAGGATGGGGAGTATACTGAAGGATGGGGAGTATACTGAAGGATGGGGAGTATACTGAAGGATGGGGAGTATACTGAAGGATGGGGAGTATAATGAAGGATGGGGAGTATAATGAAGGATGAGGAGTATACTGAAGGATGGGGAGTATAATGAAGGATGGGGAGTATAATGAAGGATGGGGAGTATAATGAAGGACGGGGAGTATAATGAAGGATGGGGAGTATACTGAAGGACGGGGAGTATAATGAAGGACGGGGAGTATAATGAAGGATGGGGAGTATACTGAAGGATGGGGGGTATACTGAAGGATGGGGAGTATACTGAAGGATGGGGAGTATAATGAAGGATGGGGAGTATACTGAAGGGCGGGGAGTATACTGAAGGATGGGGAGTATAATGAAGGATGGGGAGTATAATGAAGGATGGGGAGTATAATGAAGGACGGGGAGTATAATGAAGGATGTGGAGTATACTGAAGGACGGGGAGTATAATGAAGGACGGGGAGTATAATGAAGGATGGGGAGTATACTGAAGGATGGGGGGTATACTGAAGGATGGGGAGTATACTGAAGGATGGGGAGTATAATGAAGGATGGGGAGTATACTGAAGGATGGGGAGTATAAGGAAGGATGGGGAGTATACTGAAGGATGGGGAGTATACTGAAGGACGGGGTGTATATAATGAAGGACGGGGAGTATACTGAAGGATGGGGAGTATAATGAAGGATGGGGAGTATACTGAAGGACGGGGAGTATACTGAAGGATGGGGAGTATAAGGAAGGATGGGGAGTATACTGAAGGATGGGGAGTATACTGAAGGACGGGGAGTATACTGAAGGATTGGGAGTATAATGAAGGATGGGGAGTATACTGAAGGATGGGGAGTATACTGAAGGATGGGGAGTATAATGAAGGATGGGGAGTATACTGAAGGATGGGGAGTATACTGAAGGATGGGGAGTATACTGAAGGATGGGGAGTATACTGAAGGATGGGGAGTATAATGAATGATGGGGAGTATACTGAAGGATGGGGAGTATAATGAAGGATGGGGAGTATAATGAAGGATGAGGAGTATAATGAAGGATGGGGAGTATACTGAAGGATGGGGAGTATAATGAAGGATGGGGAGTATAATGAAGGATGGGGAGTATACTGAAGGATGGGGAGTATAATGAAGGATGAGGAGTATAATGAAGGATGGGGAGTATACTGAAGGACGGGGAGTATAATGAAGGATGAGGAGTATAATGAAGGACGGGGAGTATACTGAAGGATGGGGAGTATAATGAAGGATGGGGAGTATAATGAAGGATGGGGAGTATAATGAAGGATGAGGAGTATAATGAAGGATGGGGAGTATAATGAAGGATGGGGAGTATAATGAAGGATGAGGAGTATAATGAAGGATGGGGAGTATACTGAAGGATGGGGAGTATACTGAAGGATGGGGAGTATACTGAAGGACGGGGAGTATAATGAAGGACGGGGAGTATAATGAAGGATGGGGAGTATAATGAAGGATGGGGAGTATACTGAAGGATGGGGAGTATACTGAAGGATGGGGAGTATACTGAAGGATGGGGAGTATAATGAAGGATGGGGAGTATACTGAAGGATGGGGAGTATACTGAAGGATGGGGAGTATAATGAAGGATAGGGAGTATAATGAAGGATGGGGAGCATACTGAAGGATGGGGAGCATACTGAAGGATGGGGAGTATACTGAAGGATGGGGAGTATACTGAAGGATGGGGAGCATACTGAAGGACGGGGAGTATTCTGAAGGATGGGGAGTATACTGAAGGATGGGGAGTATACTGAAGGACGGGGAGTATACTGAAGGATGGGGAGTATACTGAAGGATGGGGAGTATACTAAAGGATGGGGAGTATACTGAAGGACGGGGAGTATAATGAAGGACGGGGAGTATAATGAAGGATGGGGAGTATACTGAAGGACGGGGAGTATAATGAAGGACGGGGAGTATACTGAAGGATGGGGAGTATACTGAAGGATGGGGAGTATACTGAAGGATGGGGAGTATACTGAAGGATGGGGAGTATACTGAAGGATGGGGAGTATAATGAAGGATGGGGAGTATAATGAAGGATGGGGAGTATACTGAAGGATGGGGAGTATACTGAAGGATGGGGAGTATACTGAAGGATGGGGAGTATAATGAAGGATGGGGAGTATAATGAAGGATGGGGAGTATACTGAAGGATGGGGAGTATACTGAAGGATGGGGAGTATACTGAAGGATGGGGAGTATAATGAAGGATGAGGAGTATACTGAAGGATGGGGAGTATACTGAAGGATGGGGAGTATAATGAAGGACGGGGAGTATAATGAAGGATGGGGAGTATAATGAAGGACGGGGAGTATACTGAAGGACGGGGAGTATACTGAAGGACGGGGAGTATAATGAAGGATGGGGAGTATACTGAAGGATGGGGAGTATACTGAAGGATGGGGAGTATAATGAAGGACGGGGAGTATAATGAAGGATGGGGAGTATACTGAAGGACGGGAGTATACTGAAGGATGGGGAGTATACTGAAGGACGGGGAGTATACTGAAGGATGGGGAGTATAATGAAGGATGGGGAGTATAATGAAGGATGGGGAGTATACTGAAGGATGGGGAGTATAATGAAGGATGGGGAGTATACTGAAGGATGGGGAGTATACTGAAGGATGGGGAGTATACTGAAGGATGGGGAGTATATAATGAAGGATGGGGAGTATACTGAAGGACGGGGAGTATAATGAAGGACGGGGAGTATAATGAAGGATGGGGAGTATACTGAAGGATGGGGTGTATAATGAAGGACGGGGAGTATAATGAAGGATGGGGAGTATACTGAAGGGCGGGGAGTATACTGAAGGATGGGGAGTATAATGAAGGACGGGGAGTATACTGAAGGATGGGGAGTATACTGAAGGATGGGGAGTATACTGAAGGATGGGGAGTATACTGAAGGATGGGGAGTATAATGAAGGACGGGGAGTATACTGAAGGATGGGGAGTATACTGAAGGATGGGGAGTATACTGAAGGATGGGGAGTATACTGAAGGATGGGGAGTATAATGAAGGATGGGGAGTATACTGAAGGATGGGGAGTATACTGAAGGATGGGGAGTATACTGAAGGATGGGGAGTATAATGAAGGATGGGGAGTATACTGAAGGATGGGGGGTATACTGAAGGATGGGGAGTATACTGAAGGATGGGGAGTATAATGAAGGATGGGGAGTATACTGAAGGATGGGGAGTATACTGAAGGATGGGGAGTATACTGAAGGATGGGGAGTATAATGAAGGATGGGAGTATACTGAAGGATGGGGAGTATAATGAAGGATGGGGAGTATAATGAAGGTTGGGGAGTATACTGAAGGATGGGGAGTATAATGAAGGATTGGGAGTATAATGAAGGATGGGGAGTATAATGAAGGATGGGGAGTATACTGAAGGACGGGGAGTATAATGAAGGACGGGGAGTATACTGAAGGATGGGGAGTATAATGAAGGATGGGGAGTATACTGAAGGATGGGGAGTATAAGGAAGGATGGGGAGTATACTGAAGGATGGGGAGTATACTGAAGGACGGGGAGTATACTGAAGGATGGGGAGTATAATGAAGGATGGGGAGTATACTGAAGGATGGGGAGTATAAGGAAGGATGGGGAGTATAATGAAGGACGGGGAGTATACTGAAGGATGGGGAGTATACTGAAGGACGGGGAGTATAATGAAGGACGGGGAGTATACTGAAGGATGGGGAGTATACTGAAGGACGGGGAGTATAATGAAGGACGGGGAGTATACTGAAGGATGGGGAGTATAATGAAGGATGGGGAGTATACTGAAGGACGGGGAGTATAATGAAGGACGGGGAGTATACTGAAGGACGGGGAGTATACTGAAGGATGGGGAGTATAATGAAGGATGGGGAGTATAATGAAGGATGGGGAGTATACTGAAGGATGGGGAGTATAATGAAGGATGGGGAGTATACTGAATGATGGGGGGTATACTGAAGGATGGGGAGTATACTGAAGGATGGGGAGTATAATGAAGGATGGGGAGTATACTGAAGGATGGGGAGTATAATGAAGGACGGGGAGTATAATGAAGGATGGGGAGTATACTGAATGATGGGGGGTATACTGAAGGATGGGGAGTATACTGAAGGATGGGGAGTATAATGAAGGATGGGGAGTATACTGAAGGATGGGGAGTATAATGAAGGATGGGGAGTATAATGAAGGATGGGGAGTATAATGAAGGACGGGGAGTATACTGAAGGGTGGGGAGTATAATGAAGGACGGGGAGTATACTGAAGGACGGGGAGTATACTGAAGGACGGGGAGTATAATGAAGGACGGGGAGTATAATGAAGGATGGGGAGTATAATGAAGGATGGGGAGTATACTGAAGGACGGGGAGTATAATGAAGGATGGGGAGTATACTGAAGGACGGGGAGTATAATGAAGGATGGGGAGTATACTGAAGGACGGGGAGTATACTGAAGGGCGGGGAGTATAATGAAGGACGGGGAGTATACTGAAGGACAGGGAGTATACTGAAGGACGGGGAGTATAATGAAGGACGGGGAGTATAATGAAGGACGGGGAGTATACTGAAGGGCGGGGAGTATACTGAAGGACGGGGAGTATAATAAAGGATGGGGAGTATACTGAAGGACGGGGAGTATAATGAAGGATGGGGAGTATACTGAAGGACGGGGAGTATACTGAAGGGCGGGGAGTATAATGAAGGACGGGGAGTATACTGAAGGACGGGGAGTATACTGAAGGACGGGGAGTATAATGAAGGACGGGGAGTATAATGAAGGACGGGGAGTATAATGAAGGATGGGGAGTATAATGAAGGATGGGGAGTATATAATGAAGGATGGGGAGTATACTGAAGGATGGGGAGTATACTGAAGGATGGGGAGTATACTGAAGGATGGGGAGTATAATGAAGGATGGGGAGTATACTGAAGGATGGGGGGTATACTGAAGGATGGGGAGTATACTGAAGGATGGGGAGTATAATGAAGGATGGGGAGTATACTGAAGGACGGGGAGTATACTGAAGGATGGGGAGTATACTGAAGGACGGGGAGTATACTGAAGGATGGGGAGTATAATGAAGGATGGGGAGTATACTGAAGGATGGGGAGTATACTGAAGGACGGGGAGTATAATGAAGGATGGGGAGTATAATGAAGGATGGGGAGTATAATGAAGGATGGGGAGTATAATGAATGATGGGGGGTATACTGAAGGATGGGGAGTATAATGAAGGATGGGGAGTATACTGAAGGATGGGGAGTATAATGAAGGATGGGGAGTATACTGAAGGATGGGGAGTATAATGAAGGATGGGGAGTATAATGAAGGATGGGGAGTATACTGAAGGATGGGGAGTATAATGAAGGATGGGGAGTATAATGAAGGACGGGGAGTATAATGAAGGATGGGGAGTATACTGAAGGGCGGGGAGTATAATGAAGGACGGGGAGTATACTGAAGGACGGGGAGTATACTGAAGGACGGGGAGTATAATGAAGGACGGGGAGTATAATGAAGGACGGGGAGTATAATGAAGGATGGGGAGTATACTGAAGGATGGGGAGTATACTGAAGGATGGGGAGTATACTGAAGGACGGGGAGTATAATGAAGGACGGGGAGTATACTGAAGGATGGGGAGTATAATGAAGGATGGGGAGTATACTGAAGGACGGGGAGTATAATGAAGGACGGGGAGTATACTGAAGGATGGGGAGTATAATGAAGGATGGGGAGTATACTGAAGGACGGGGAGTATAATGAAGGACGGGGAGTATACTGAAGGACGGGGAGTATACTGAAGGATGGGGAGTATAATGAAGGATGGGGAGTATAATGAAGGATGGGGAGTATACTGAAGGATGGGGAGTATAATGAAGGATGGGGAGTATACTGAATGATGGGGGGTATACTGAAGGATGGGGAGTATACTGAAGGATGGGGAGTATAATGAAGGATGGGGAGTATACTGAAGGATGGGGAGTATAATGAAGGACGGGGAGTATAATGAAGGATGGGGAGTATACTGAATGATGGGGGGTATACTGAAGGATGGGGAGTATACTGAAGGATGGGGAGTATAATGAAGGATGGGGAGTATACTGAAGGATGGGGAGTATAATGAAGGATGGGGAGTATAATGAAGGATGGGGAGTATAATGAAGGACGGGGAGTATACTGAAGGGTGGGGAGTATAATGAAGGACGGGGAGTATACTGAAGGACGGGGAGTATACTGAAGGACGGGGAGTATAATGAAGGACGGGGAGTATAATGAAGGATGGGGAGTATAATGAAGGATGGGGAGTATACTGAAGGACGGGGAGTATAATGAAGGATGGGGAGTATACTGAAGGACGGGGAGTATAATGAAGGATGGGGAGTATACTGAAGGACGGGGAGTATACTGAAGGGCGGGGAGTATAATGAAGGACGGGGAGTATACTGAAGGACAGGGAGTATACTGAAGGACGGGGAGTATAATGAAGGACGGGGAGTATAATGAAGGACGGGGAGTATACTGAAGGGCGGGGAGTATACTGAAGGACGGGGAGTATAATAAAGGATGGGGAGTATACTGAAGGACGGGGAGTATAATGAAGGATGGGGAGTATACTGAAGGACGGGGAGTATACTGAAGGGCGGGGAGTATAATGAAGGACGGGGAGTATACTGAAGGACGGGGAGTATACTGAAGGACGGGGAGTATAATGAAGGACGGGGAGTATAATGAAGGACGGGGAGTATAATGAAGGATGGGGAGTATAATGAAGGATGGGGAGTATATAATGAAGGATGGGGAGTATACTGAAGGATGGGGAGTATACTGAAGGATGGGGAGTATACTGAAGGATGGGGAGTATAATGAAGGATGGGGAGTATACTGAAGGATGGGGGGTATACTGAAGGATGGGGAGTATACTGAAGGATGGGGAGTATAATGAAGGATGGGGAGTATACTGAAGGACGGGGAGTATACTGAAGGATGGGGAGTATACTGAAGGACGGGGAGTATACTGAAGGATGGGGAGTATAATGAAGGATGGGGAGTATACTGAAGGATGGGGAGTATACTGAAGGACGGGGAGTATAATGAAGGATGGGGAGTATAATGAAGGATGGGGAGTATAATGAAGGATGGGGAGTATAATGAATGATGGGGGGTATACTGAAGGATGGGGAGTATAATGAAGGATGGGGAGTATACTGAAGGATGGGGAGTATAATGAAGGATGGGGAGTATACTGAAGGATGGGGAGTATAATGAAGGATGGGGAGTATAATGAAGGATGGGGAGTATACTGAAGGATGGGGAGTATAATGAAGGATGGGGAGTATAATGAAGGACGGGGAGTATAATGAAGGATGGGGAGTATACTGAAGGGCGGGGAGTATAATGAAGGACGGGGAGTATACTGAAGGACGGGGAGTATACTGAAGGACGGGGAGTATAATGAAGGACGGGGAGTATAATGAAGGACGGGGAGTATAATGAAGGATGGGGAGTATACTGAAGGATGGGGAGTATACTGAAGGATGGGGAGTATACTGAAGGACGGGGAGTATAATGAAGGACGGGGAGTATACTGAAGGATGGGGAGTATAATGAAGGATGGGGAGTATACTGAAGGACGGGGAGTATAATGAAGGACGGGGAGTATACTGAAGGATGGGGAGTATAATGAAGGATGGGGAGTATACTGAAGGACGGGGAGTATAATGAAGGACGGGGAGTATACTGAAGGACGGGGAGTATACTGAAGGATGGGGAGTATAATGAAGGATGGGGAGTATACTGAAGGATGGGGAGTATACTGAAGGATGGGGAGTATACTGAAGGACGGGGAGTATAATGAAGGATAGGGAGTATAATGAAGGACGGGGAGTATACTGAAGGATGGGGAGTATAATGAAGGACGGGGAGTATACTGAAGGATGGGGAGTATAATGAAGGATGGGGAGTATACTGAAGGACGGGGAGTATAATGAAGGACGGGGAGTATACTGAAGGACGGGGAGTATACTGAAGGATGGGGAGTATAATGAAGGATGGGGAGTATACTGAAGGATGGGGAGTATACTGAAGGATGGGGAGTATAATGAAGGATGGGGAGTATACTGAAGGATGGGGAGTATAATGAAGGATGGGGAGTATACTGAAGGACGGGGAGTATACTGAAGGATGGGGAGTATAATGAAGGATGGGGAGTATAATGAAGGATGGGGAGTATACTGAAGGATGGGGAGTATAATGAAGGATGGGGAGTATACTGAATGATGGGGGGTATACTGAAGGATGGGGAGTATAATGAAGGATGGGGAGTATAATGAAGGATGGGGAGTATAATGAAGGACGGGGAGTATAATAAAGGACGGGGAGTATACTGAAGGGCGGGGAGTATACTGAAGGGCGGGGAGTATAATGAAGGACGGGGAGTATACTGAAGGACGGGGAGTATACTGAAGGACGGGGAGTATAATGAAGGACGGGGAGTATAATGAAGGACGGGGAGTATAATGAAGGATGGGGAGTATACTGAAGGATGGGGAGTATACTGAAGGATGGGGAGTATAATGAAGGATGGGGAGTATACTGAAGGATGGGGGGTATACTGAAGGATGGGGAGTATACTGAAGGATGGGGAGTATAATGAAGGATGGGGAGTATACTGAAGGATGGGGAGTATACTGAAGGATGGGGAGTATACTGAAGGATGGGGAGTATAATGAAGGATGGGGAGTATACTGAAGGATGGGGAGTATAATGAAGGATGGGGAGTATAATGAAGGTTGGGGAGTATACTGAAGGATGGGGAGTATAATGAAGGATTGGGAGTATAATGAAGGATGGGGAGTATAATGAAGGACGGGGAGTATAATGAAGGATGGGGAGTATACTGAAGGGCGGGGAGTATAATGAAGGACGGGGAGTATACTGAAGGACGGGGAGTATACTGAAGGACGGGGAGTATAATGAAGGACGGGGAGTATAATGAAGGACGGGGAGTATAATGAAGGATGGGGAGTATACTGAAGGATGGGGAGTATACTGAAGGATGGGGAGTATAATGAAGGATGGGGAGTATACTGAAGGATGGGGGGTATACTGAAGGATGGGGAGTATACTGAAGGATGGGGAGTATAATGAAGGATGGGGAGTATACTGAAGGATGGGGAGTATACTGAAGGATGGGGAGTATACTGAAGGATGGGGAGTATACTGAAGGATGGGGAGTATAATGAAGGATGGGGAGTATACTGAAGGATGGGGAGTATAATGAAGGATGGGGAGTATAATGAAGGTTGGGGAGTATACTGAAGGATGGGGAGTATACTGAAGGATGGGGAGTATAATGAAGGATTGGGAGTATACTGAAGGACGGGGTGTATATAATGAAGGACGGGGAGTATACTGAAGGATGGGGAGTATAATGAAGGATGGGGAGTATACTGAAGGATGGGGAGTATAAGGAAGGATGGGGAGTATACTGAAGGATGGGGAGTATACTGAAGGACGGGGAGTATACTGAAGGATGGGGAGTATAATGAAGGATGGGGAGTATACTGAAGGATGGGGAGTATACTGAAGGATGGGGAGTATAATGAAGGATGGGGAGTATAATGAAGGATGGGGAGTATAATGAAGGATGGGGAGTATACTGAAGGATGGGGAGTATAATGAATGATGGGGGGTATACTGAAGGATGGGGAGTATAATGAAGGATGGGGAGTATACTGAAGGATGGGGAGTATAATGAAGGATGGGGAGTATACTGAAGGATGGGGAGTATAATGAAGGATGGGGAGTATAATGAAGGATGGGGAGTATACTGAAGGATGGGGAGTATAATGAAGGATGGGGAGTATACTGAATGATGGGGGGTATACTGAAGGATGGGGAGTATAATGAAGGATGGGGAGTATAATGAAGGATGGGGAGTATACTGAAGGATGGGGAGTATAATGAAGGATGGGGAGTATACTGAAGGATGGGGAGTATACTGAAGGATGGGGAGTATAATGAAGGATGGGGAGTATACTGAAGGATGGGGAGTATAATGAAGGATGGGGAGTATACTGAAGGATGGGAGTATACTGAAGGATAGGGAGTATAATGAAGGATGGGGAGTATAATGAAGGATGGGTAGTATACTGAAGGATGAGGAGTATAATGAAGGACGGGAGTATACTGAAGGATGGGGAGTATACTGAAGGATGGGGAGTATAATGAAGGATGGGGAGTATACTGAAGGATGGGGAGTATAATGAAGGACGGGGAGTATAATGAAGGACGGGGAGTGTACTGAAGGATGGGGAGTATAATGAAGGATGGGGAGTATAATGAAGGACGGGGAGTATAATGAAGTATGGGGGGTATACTGAAGGATGGGGAGTATACTGAAGGATGGGGAGTATACTGAAGGATGAGGAGTATAATGAAGGATGGGGAGTATAATGAAGGACGGGGAGTATACTGAAGGATGGGGAATATAATGAAGGATGGGGAGTATACTGAAGGATGGGGAGTATAATGAAGGATGGGGTGTATACTGAAGGATGGGGAGTATACTGAAGGATGGGGAGTATAATGAAGGATGGGGAGTATACTGAAGGATGGGGAGTATAATGAAGGATGGGGAGTATAATGAAGGATGGGGAGTATAATGAAGGACGGGGAGTATAATGAAGGATGGGGAGTATACTGAAGGATGGGGAGTATACTGAAGGATGGGGAGTATACTGAAGGATGGGGAGTATACTGAAGGATGGGGAGTATAATGAAGGATGGGGAGTATACTGAAGGATGGGGAGTATAATGAAGGATGGGGAGTATACTGAAGGATGGGGAGTATACTGAAGGATGGGGAGTATACTGAAGGATGGGGAGTATAATGAAGGATGGGGAGTATAATGAAGGATGGGGAGTATACTGAAGGACGGGGAGTATAATGAAGGACGGGGAGTATACTGAAGGATGGGGAGTATACTGAAGGATGGGGAGTATAATGAAGGATGGGGAGTATACTGAAGGATGGGGAGTATACTGAAGGATGGGGAGTATAATGAAGGACGGGGAGTATAATGAAGGATGGGGGGTATAATGAAGGATGGGGAGTATACTGAAGGATGGGGAGTATAATGAAGGATGGGGAGTATAATGAAGGATGGGGAGTATACTGAAGGATGGGGAGTATACTGAAGGATGGGGAGTATACTGAAGGACGGGGAGTATAATGAAGGATGGGGAGTATACTGAAGGATGGGGAGTATACTGAAGGATGGGGAGTATACTGAAGGATGGGGAGTATACTGAAGGATGGGGAGTATACTGAAGGATGGGGAGTATACTGAAGGATGGGGAGTATACTGAAGGATGGGGAGTATACTGAAGGATGGGGAGTATACTGAAGGATGGGGAGTATACTGAAGGATGGGGAGTATACTGAAGGATGGGGAGTATAATGAAGGATGGGGAGTATACTGAAGGATGGGGAGTATACTGAAGGATGGGGAGTATACTGAAGGACGGTGAGTATAATGAAGGACGGGGAGTATACTGAAGGATGGGGAGTATACTGAAGGATGGGGAGTATACTGAAGGATGGGGAGTATACTGAAGGATGGGGAGTATACTGAAGGATGGGGAGTATACTGAAGGATGGGGAGTATACTGAAGGATGGGGAGTATACTGAAGGATGGGGAGTATACTGAAGGATGGGGAGTATACTGAAGGATGGGGAGTATACTGAAGGATGGGGAGTATACTGAAGGATGGGGAGTATACTGAAGGATGGGGAGTATACTGAAGGATGGGGAGTATAATGAAGGATGGGGAGTATAATGAAGGATGAGGAGTATACTGAAGGATGGGGAGTATAATGAAGGATGGGGAGTATACTGAAGGATGGGGAGAATAATGAAGGATGGGGAGTATACTGAAGGATGGGGAGTATAATGAAGGACGGGGAGTATACTGAAGGATGGGGAGTATAATGAAGGATGGGGAGTATAATGAAGGATGGGGAGTATAATGAAGGATGGGGAGTATACTGAAGGACGGGGAGTATAATGAAGGATGGGGAGTATACTGAAGGGCGGGGAGTATACTGAAGGATGGGGGGTATACTGAAGGACGGGGAGTATAATGAAGGATGGGGAGTATAATGAAGGATGGGGAGTATACTGAAGGACGGGGAGTATAATGAAGGATGGGGAGTATACTGAAGGATGGGGAGTATAATGAAGGATGGGGAGTATAATGAAGGATGGGGAGTATACTGAAGGATGGGGAGTATACTGAAGGATGGGGAGTATACTGAAGGACGGGGAGTATAATGAAGGACGGGGAGTATACTGAAGGACGGGGAGTATAATGAAGGACGGGGAGTATACTGAAGGATGGGGAGTATACTGAAGGATGGGGAGTATACTGAAGGATGGGGAGTATACTGAAGGACGGGGAGTATAATGAAGGACGGGGAGTATACTGAAGGATGGGGAGTATAATGAAGGACGGGGAGTATAATGAAGGATGGGGAGTATACTGAAGGACGGGGAGTATACTGAAGGACGGGGAGTATAATGAAGGACGGGGAGTATACTGAAGGACGGGGAGTATAATGAAGGACGGGGAGTATAATGAAGGATGGGGAGTATACTGAAGGATGGGGAGTATACTGAAGGATGGGGAGTATACTGAAGGACGGGGAGTATAATGAAGGATGGGGAGTATACTGAAGGATGGGGAGTATAATGAAGGATGGGGAGTATACTGAAGGATGGGGAGTATAATGAAGGACGGGGAGTATACTGAAGGACGGGGAGTATACTGAAGGATGGGGAGAATAATGAAGGATGGGGAGTATAATGAAGGATGGGGAGTATAATGAAGGACGGGGAGTATACTGAAGGATGGGGAGTATACTGAAGGATGGGGAGTATACTGAAGGATGGGGAGTATACTGAAGGATGGGGAGTATACTGAAGGACGGGGAGTATACTGAAGGATGGGGAGTATATAATGAAGGATGGGGAGTATAATGAAGGACGGGGAGTATACTGAAGGATGGGGAGTATAATGAAGGATGGGGAGTATAATGAAGGACGGGGAGTATACTGAAGGATGGGGAGTATAATGAAGGATGGGGAGTATACTGAAGGATGGGGAGTATACTGAAGGACGGGGAGTATACTGAAGGATGGGGAGTATACTGAAGGATGGAGAGTATACTGAAGGATGGGGAGTATACTGAAGGATGGGGAGTATACTGAAGGATGGGGAGTATACTGAAGGACGGGGAGTATACTGAAGGATGGGGAGTATATAATGAAGGATGGGGAGTATAATGAAGGATGGGGAGTATAATGAAGGATGGGGAGTATAATGAAGGACGGGGAGTATACTGAAGGATGGGGAGTATACTGAAGGATGGGGAGTATACTGAAGGATGGGGAGTATACTGAAGGACGGGGAGTATACTGAAGGATGGGGAGTATATAATGAAGGATGGGGAGTATAATGAAGGATGGGGAGTATACTGAAGGATGGGGAGTATAATGAAGGATGGGGAGTATACTGAAGGACGGGGAGTATACTGAAGGATGGGGAGTATATAATGAAGGATGGGGAGTATAATGAAGGACGGGGAGTATACTGAAGGATGGGGAGTATACTGAAGGATGGGGAGTATACTGAAGGATGGGGAGTATACTGAAGGACGGGGAGTATACTGAAGGATGGGGAGTATATAATGAAGGATGGGGAGTATAAGGAAGGATGGGGAGTATAATGAAGGACGGGGAGTATACTGAAGGATGGGGAGTATACTGAAGGATGGGGAGTATACTGAAGGATGGGGAGTATACTGAAGGACGGGGAGTATACTGAAGGATGGGGAGTATACTGAAGGATGGGGAGTATAATGAAGGATGGGGAGTATACTGAAGGACGGGGAGTATACTGAAGGACGGGGAGTATACTGAAGGACGGGGAGTATACTGAAGGATGGGGAGTATACTGAAGGACGGGGAGTATAATGAAGGATGGGGAATATACTGAAGGATGGGGTGTATACTGAAGGATGGGGAGTATACTGAAGGACGGGGAGTATAATGAAGGATGGGGAGTATACTGAAGGATGGGGAGTATAATGAAGGATGGGGAGTATACTGAAGGATGGGGAGTATACTGAAGGATGGGGAGTATAATGAAGGATGGGGAGTATAATGAAGGATGGGGAATATACTGAAGGATGGGGAGTATAATGAAGGATGGGGAGTATAATGAAGGACGGGGAGTATAATGAAGGACGGGGAGTATACTGAAGGATGGGGAGTATAATGAAGGACGGGGAGTATAATGAAGGACGGGGAGTATACTGAAGGACGGGGAGTATACTGAAGGACGGGGAGTATAATGAAGGATGGGGAATATACTGAAGGATGGGGTGTATACTGAAGGATGGGGGGTATACTGAAGGATGGGGAGTATACTGAAGGATGGGGAGTATAATGAAGGATGGGGAGTATACTGAAGGACGGGGAGTATAATGAAGGATGGGGAGTATACTGAAGGATGGGGAGTATAATGAAGGATGGGGAGTATAATGAAGGATGGGGAGTATACTGAAGGACGGGGAGTATACTGAAGGATGGGGTGTATACTGAAGGACGGGGAGTATACTGAAGGGCGGGGAATATACTGAAGGATGGGGTGTATACTGAAGGACAGGGAGTATACTGAAGGACGGGGAGTATAATGAAGGATGGGGAATATACTGAAGGATGGGGAGTATACTGAAGGATGGGGAGTATACTGAAGGATGGGGAGTATACTGAAGGACGGGGAGTATAATGAAGGATGGGGAGTATACTGAAGGATGGGGAGTATAATGAAGGATGGGGAGTATAATGAAGGATGGGGAGTATACTGAAGGACGGGGAGTATACTGAAGGACGGGGAGTATACTGAAGGACGGGGAGTATAATGAAGGATGGGGAGTATACTGAAGGATGGGGAGTATACTGAAGGATGGGGAGTATAATGAAGGATGGGGAGTATACTGAAGGACGGGGAGTATAATGAAGGATGGGGAGTATACTGAAGGATGGGGAGTATAATGAAGGATGGGGAGTATAATGAAGGATGGGGAGTATACTGAAGGACGGGGAGTATACTGAAGGATGGGGTGTATACTGAAGGACGGGGAGTATACTGAAGGGCGGGGAATATACTGAAGGATGGGGTGTATACTGAAGGACGGGGAGTATACTGAAGGACGGGGAGTATAATGAAGGATGGGGAATATACTGAAGGATGGGGTGTATACTGAAAGACGGGGAGTATACTGAAGGATGGGGAGTATACTGAAGGACGGGGAATATACTGAAGGATGGGGTGTATACTGAAGGACGGGGAGTATAATGAAGGATGGGGAATATACTGAAGGATGGGGTGTATACTGAAGGACGGGGAGTATACTGAAGGATGGGGAGTATACTGAAGGACGGGGAGTATACTGAAGGACGGGGAGTATAATGAAGGATGGGGAATATACTGAAGGATGGGGTGTATACTGAAGGATGGGGAGTATACTGAAGGACGGGGAGTATAATGAAGGATGGGGAGTATACTGAAGGATGGGGAGTATAATGAAGGATGGGGAGTATAATGAAGGATGGGGAGTATACTGAAGGACGGGGAGTATACTGAAGGATGGGGTGTATACTGAAGGACGGGGAGTATACTGAAGGATGGGGTGTATACTGAAGGACGGGGAGTATACTGAAGGGCGGGGAGTATAATGAAGGATGGGGAGTATACTGAAGGATGGGGAGTATAATGAAGGATGGGGAGTATACTGAAGGATGGGGAGTATAATGAAGGACGGGGAGTATACTGAAGGATGGGGAGTATACTGAAGGGCGGGGAGTATAATGAAGGATGGGGAATATAATGAAGGATGGGGAGTATAATGAAGGACGGGGAGTATACTGAAGGATGGGGTGTATACTGAAGGATGGGGAGTATACTGAAGGATGGGGAGTATAATGAAGGATGGGGTGTATACTGAAGGATGGGGAGTATACTGAAGGACGGGAGTATACTGAAGGACGGGGAGTATACTGAAGGACGGGGAGTATACTGAAGGATGGGGAGTATACTGAAGGATGGGGAGTATAATGAAGGATGGGGAGTATACTGAAGGACGGGGAGTATAATGAAGGATGGGGAGTATACTGAAGGATGGGGAGTATAATGAAGGACGGGGAGTATACTGAAGGATGGGGAGTATACTGAAGGACGGGGAGTATAATGAAGGACGGGGAGTATAATGAAGGATGGGGAGTATAATGAAGGATGGGGAGTATACTGAAGGATGGGGAGTATACTGAAGGATGGGGAGTATAATGAAGGATGGGGAGTATAATGAAGGACGGGGAGTATAATGAAGGATGGGGAGTATACTGAAGGATGGGGAGTATAATGAAGGATGGGGAGTATACTGAAGGATGGGGAGTATACTGAAGGATGGGGAGTATAATGAAGGATGGGGGGTATAATGAAGGATGGGGAGTATACTGAAGGATGGGGGGTATAATGAAGGATGGGGAGTATACTGAAGGATGGGGAGTATACTGAAGGATGGGGAGTATACTGAAGGATGGGGAGTGTAATGTGGGGGCGCGGTTTATTCCACACTTGGCCGGGAAGTGTCAGTAGAGCTGCTATTTGCAGTGTAGGGTACGGCAGATATAACTTTCACACAAACACACGATGCTTTAAAGTCAGCGCCAATAATACATCGGGAAACTGAGCTCACATTTGAATTCCCTCGGTTTTATTTTTGTTATTTGTTTTTAATGTAGGAATTATAGTTAATAGGATTACTACAATATGATGTAACTAAGTCACAATACCTATATAATATCCTCACCTGCCATCTTCTCCTTGCTTGGGAAGATTTCAGCTCTATTGAACTCTATTGAAATGAATGATGTTTAATTTTTCTAGAGAAAGATGGCTTCACAGGACTTTTAATAGAGGGCATACACAGATGTAACAGGCTGCAGACCAAGCAATATCTAACGTGTGTTTTTCTTTAATAAATTAGTTCTGTACTTTGAGACAATACTTGTAGCAATTTTAACAACCCTAAATTACATTTTTTCTGTATTATAATGTAACATGCATTTTTTGTTTCTATAGCAACCATTTACAAAGTCACAGAAACTGAGTCAATACTCCGCTGCAGTCGTTTAGTGAACCCCCGAGCCAAATCTTCATCGACCTCTGTAAACGCCGTGCCCCCCCCCCCCCCCCCCCCCGGAAAATCTCGCGCCCCCCAGTTTGCTCATCCCTGCTCTACACCCAAAAGCATCCTAGCTCACAGCAGATACATTGATTGAAAACAGCATTTATAACGTAAAATTGGGTTTTCAAACTTGAAAAAGATTGTCTGTTACCCGGAGGACGCACAGATGTGAATGGATCCCAGCAGTAATGGGCTTGATAATATACTTAGCCTAAGATTGTGGGTCAGAACCATTGCTTTCCCATTATGTTGACTTTGTGACCACGTATGGGTTACTGGTAATGGATGGTGCAACCCGTTCGGGGGCAGCTGGTGCCACCCTCACAGTGAGTGTGCGTTCAGAGGTATAGATCAGGTGTGCGCAAACTGGGGGGTGGGAGATTTTTCTGGGGGGGCGCGTGTGGTTGCAGAGGCTTCCCGCTCCTCCCCCAGGCATTAAAATTAAATACCGGTGGATCGCGTGAGGCCCCTGCAACCTCAACGTACCGCGATTCACCCGGCGTCTGGACACGTCTCAAACGACGCAGCGGGGTCATGAGGCATGACGTCACACGCATCAAGCGAAGGGGGGGGGGGCGTGAGCACCGGGGTACAGAAGGCAGGGGGGGGGCAGGAGCAAAAGTTTGCGCGCCCCTGTTGTAGATAACAGACAGAAATGTTGCTGATGATTTTCCACGCCCTGGAGCTGCATTTCAGAGTTGGGTGTGTCACCTCCCGGGAAGCAGAACTGGGAGAGGTAAGCTTGCACGAGGAACAAGTTTTAACAGCCCCCGCTCTCCCTTCTGCAGCTGGAAAATAATTTCCATGTAGCGAAAACAAAGTGCGATTTGAAGAAGCTGCTTTTGTATCAGTCAGCATGTTGCATATTGTGTGATGTGTGATGTTCTGCTTTTGTATCAGTCAGCATGTTGCATATTGTGTGATGTGTGATGTTCTGCTTTTGTATCAGTCAGCATGTTGCATATTGTGTGATGTGTGATATGTGATGTTCTGCTTTTGTATCAGTCAGCATGTTGCATATAGTGTGATGTGTGATATGTGATGTTCTGCTTTTGTATCAGTCAGCATGTTGCATATTGTGTGATGTGTGATATGTGATGTTCTGCTTTTGTATCAGTCAGCATGTTGCATATTGTGTGATGTGTGATATGTGATGTTCTGCTTTTGCATCAGTCAGCATGTTGCATATTGTGTGATGTGTGATATGTGATGTTCTGCTTTTGTATCAGTCAGCGTGTTGCATATTGTGTGATATTTGGTGTTGTGCTTTTCACTGCAATGTATTTTGGCCCCAAACTGCAAAGTTTTGAAATGTTACCTTACATTTGAAAACAGGAGATGAGAGCAACGTTCATAAATGGTGATAACTGCAACAGATCAGTTTATATATCACATATCGCGATGTAAGGTCCCAATCACAGCAATTCTCTGGTGTCTCCAGCTGTGAAGAGGTTAAAGTAACTCAGACTAGGCATTTTTCTTCCACACCCTGTTATTGGTGTAAAAAGGCTCAGTTTCAGACAAGGTAACATGTTGTGACAAACCCCGGTGTACAATCATTTCCCAGCTCTTGGGCAGGTACCAGTCTTATTAACCCTTATCCCACTCAGGTGAAACTAATCAACTGAAGCAGCGGCGGATTGGCACATGCCCAATCTGCGCTGTGGGCCGGTGCTGTGCTATTCATCGCGGTTACAGGGGCCCCAGGCTCTTCCACATAACAATGAAACTGATTGAGAGAGCGGGCCTCTGTAAGAGAGCAATCATGTGATGCTGCGTCACCATGGCGACTCGACATGACGTTGCCATTACAACACGCCATCACGTAACACAATGACGCACCTCCAACCTACCGCTGAACTGATGGCACAGTTACACTGAAATTATAGTTACATATTATATCAGATTTAAAGCAGAAATCCCCTCATCTCAACATTTTTTTAACTTTATTTATTTTTACATAATGGTAACCAGGTGCTCTCCCACACTGATCTTTCCCTGGAGAATAAGTCTGTACATGGATATTAGCAGCATGGATATAGCTGGAGGCAGAGAGTAGGTGATGTGCTTACCCAGAATCCTCCAGTACTTGTCACTGTGGAAGGCAGGATACTGCACATGATGATAATAATAAGTTTCTTTAAATAGCGCTTTTCTCGCAGTGGCACCCCAAGTGCTTCACACGTTTAAAGCTAAATTACAAAAAATAAAAGGAACACATTTAAAGCTATAATTTGGTAAAAAACCAAACACAAAATAAAAATGTAGGATGAACAGAATATAGAATAGAATGACACTGTAAGAATTGAATGCCGGAGAGGTTAGGGTTCACTCATCAAACGCCTAGGTAAACAGGTAAGTCCTGAGCCCGTTTTTAAAGATATCCAGGGGACGGGTGGGAGGGCTCTGGAACTGTTCAAGGCTGAGCGTTCCAAAGAATAGGAGCAGCGTGGCCCAAAAATGCTCGGGCCCAAAAATAAGCCAGGGAGATTCTGGGAACTGTTAGGAGTCCATCACCTGCAGATGAAAATAAGCGAGTGGGAGTCAGGAGCTCTTCCAAGTATCTGGGGTCCTGAATATGTAGGGCTGTGAAAGTCAGCAAGCCAAATCTAGAAACAGATTCACCCTTTTAAAGGCGGCCAGTACAGAGAACGGAGAACAGGTGTCATGTGGCAAGAACGTGTCTGCTTAGTTAACAACCTGGCCCCAGTGTTCTGCACCAGCACAATGCAGCTCTGTTTCCGAAAGACCGAGCTAAAGGGCCTTGCAGGAGTCCAAGCAAGAGGACACAAAGGCATGAACCAGCACAGGGAGATCCTCTGGGAGGTGCTTAATCCTGGCTTTGTTCCTCAGGTGAAAGAATGAGGATTTGATCATGGCGTACACTTGATGTTAAAATGTCAAGCCACAATCAAGGACAACACCAAGATTCTGGACATGGTCAGAGTTTAGCAGTTGAGAACCCCCAAGCGTAAGGCCGGTGGTTGACCTAGCTGCAGTCTTGTTATCAGAGGATGAGGACCCACCACAAGCATCTCTGTTTTATCAGGATTCAAACTCAACCGACTGGCATTAATACTATGAAGGAGCTCAGCTAGACATCCACTGAGGATTTAGAATGGGTCCTTAGTACCCACTGCAAAGGACAAGTAGAGTTGAGTGTCATCTGCATAGCAGTGATAGCCCAGGCCATTTCGCCTGATAATGCCACCAAGTGGTAGCATGTACACCTCAAATAAAATGGGAGATGATAGAGTCCCGCGGCACTCCACATGACCGGGGCATTGATGCACCGGACTATACTCCTGGAGATACTCTTTGTGTATCAAGTGAGACAAGATTTGAACCAGTTGAGCACTGTGTCACAAAGTGCACATTAATCCTTTAAGCGCTCCATTAACATCCCATGATCTACGGTATCAAATTCTGCCGAGGTATTAAGAAGGACTAAGATGTCTCTGTCTGTCACCTCGGTCCCTCGCCACAAGAAGATCATTAAGCACTCGTGCCTAGGCTGTTTCAGTACTATGCAGTCTTCTAAATCCTGACCAGAATGGGTCAGAAAGTCAGGTCTGTTGAAAGTCTGGTTTCCCTTTGGGTTGCAGCCACTTTCTCAGGGAAGGAAGGTTTCATTTGGATTTATAATTAGTCATGCAGTTTGGGTCTAATGAAGGCTTTTTTAGTACAGGTCTGACGACTGCTTCCTTCAATGGTCCGGAAAAGATCACCATCTGCCACGAGCACCGCACTATTTTGACAAAGATGGACCATTTGGTATTAGCCAGTATTGGTAGTTCTTATGTTAGGCTATATATCTATCTCCCTGTATGATCCTCATAAAGCAAAAGTACTACCAGCTATTTACTTCTCTGATCTTTAACATTTGGGAAATAAACATATGAATGTTTTCAGTTGTAATAATTATGTTTAGTAAAATATGATTCCGTTTGACTTATATTTTATTGTGTTGCTGCCTTACTATATTTTCTTTGCCATGTATGGGTGTTTTGGAGAAGATCCCATTGGTGGTTTAAGCAAAATATTACTGTTCTATGAAAGGAGCAGCGTGGCTAAAACCTCGGGCCCCAAAAGAAGTCTGGGAACAGTTAGGAGTCCTTCACCTGCGGATCAAAGCGAGCGTGTGGGAATCAGGCGCTCTTCCAGGTATCTGGGACCCGATTATGCAGGGCTTTGAATGTCCGGAAATCTTGGTACAGTAGTATCAAAATGATGGAAGAATACAATTTGTAGAGAAGTTGTGAGCGAGAGTTGGATAGTCGCCCATATAGATTAAATGAGACGTGACATAAATGTATTCATCCCTAAACCCTAACGCTTTCTGTTGCTCCATATATGTTCTCCAAATTGCTCACATCAGGCAATAACCACTATACAGCTGCTTGACAGATTGATGCTAAGAAACACTTATGCAAAACGACTTGATACATACAGGAGAAAGGTGAACACACCGGATTATCGCAGGCATCATTTTGGTAGGTTCTCTCCGCAGGGTTTTTGCTGTGGTTGCACAATCTGAAGATAATCTGCTTTTGAGGTCTAAGCATTAAAGGATTAGTGTCCCTACCCCTAGATTTTGCCCCCACCTACAAATGGGGAATACACCGTTTTGTGGAAATAAAATGAAGGTCACAGCTTTATTTATCTAACAACATTTGAAAATGAAACTGTCTGCCAGCCTACTAATTCCTGTATGCAGGTAACCCTGTGCGTTATGCAAATAGTACGGTGGGAGACGCTTATGTGCTCCGCTTGCCCCTTACCAACGCAGTATGGCGGGAGACGCTTACACCGCACTCCGCTCGACCCTCACCGCCGTAGTATGGCGGGAGACGCTTACACTCCGATGGTCCTTCACCGCCGCACTATGGCAAGAGACGCGTACGTGCTCCGCTTGTCCCTCACCACCGCACTATGGTGGGAGACACTTACACCGCATTCCGCTCGTCCCTCACCGCTGCAGTATGGCGGGAGACACACGCGCTCCGCTTGTCCCTCACCGCTGCAGTATGGCGGGAGACTCGCTGACTCCCTCACCACCGCAGTATGGCAGGAGACGCTTTCACCGTGCTCCGCTGGTCCCTCACCGCCGCAGTATGGTGGGAGACGCTTACACCGCGCTCCGCTGGTCCCTCACCACCGCAGTATGGCGGGAGACGCTTACACTGCGCTCCGCTGGTCCCTCATCACCGCAGTATGGCGGGAGACGCTTACACTGCGCTTCGCTGGTCCCTCACCACCGCAGTGTGGCGGGAGATGCTTACACTGCACTCCGCTGGTCCCTCACCACCGCAGTATGGCGGGAAACGCTTACAACGCGTTCTGCTGGTCCCTCACCACCGCAGTATGGCGGGAGACGCTTACACCGCGCTGCGCTGATCCCTCACTGCTGCAGTACGGTGGGAGACCCTTACACCGCTCTCCGCTGGTCCCTCACTGCCGCAGTACGGTGGGAGACGCTTATACCGCGCTCCGCTGGTCCCTCACCGCCGCAGTATGGCGGTAGACGCTTACACCGCGCTTAGTGAGCAGTTAGTGAGCTGTGTGTTTCCTTCGCCGCCAGGCTTTACATGCACAAAGTAAGAGAGTGATACTTTGAAAGTCAAAGATGGTTTTGCATTAATAAAACTTTATTAACATTGAAGCGCGTCCCTTGGGTTCTGCTTTATGCATTTGTGCTTTAGCAGCAATAACACTGACCTGGCAGTTTTAATTTAGTGCCAGAGAACATGCAACACATACACACGCTATTACTATATGTGATTCCAATAACTGCTCCCCTAACTTATCTACCATCTCCATAAAACAGAAAGTTAGGCCTGGGACATAGTGATTTTCTCCGTGTGGAGGCGCGCTGAGGCTCAGGGAAAGCGGGTGCTTTCCCTGGCCTTACACAGCGCGCCGTCCGTGGGCGTGTCAGGGGCAGGTCTGGGGGCGGGCCAGTGACGTCACGGAGCTGGTTCGCCCTCATTGGGCGAACCGCTCACATGACCGGCCCTGCGCTCCGGCGAGCGCCAAATCTGAAACCTCCGTCAGACACACGCTTCCCCAAGCGTGCGGACGCGTGCGCGAGCCCCTAGCTAAAGCCGCTCTCATTGCGGCTGCTTTGGCTCAGTGCTGAGGCCTTAGGAATGTGCGCTGGTGTATTCTGCGATTCCCGCACAGCCGTCGGCAGGAGAACGCCCAAATCTCCTGTAAAGGGACTGGCACAAAGCGCACTGAGAATAACACTAATAAGGTATTATATATGTCTGGTAAAATACTTATAGTATTTTAGGGACTTTATTTTAGGGACTTTTTTACACTTTTTTACACTCCATAAAACAACGTTAGCCAATAAAGGTAAAACTTGTGTATAGCATTTACGTACAAGCACAGTATGGTATATTCCGGGATATTCGTTGTGTTGATCTGAGAAAATAATACGTACAATGAAATTAATTATATAAATAGATGAAAAGCCTTCCCACAAAAACAGCGTTTTTACTTTTCTGCAACTTCAGGGATTGTTGATATTTTCCTACAAGTTAAAACTCGCAACCTCTGCTCTTTGCTGGTTTCGTGGCAGTCACGTGGCGTATAAATACATTTCATAGTTATGACTAGTTGTATTTCTAAACTTAGAAGTGATTATTATTTTGAAACCACTGAATACATCTCAGATAACATTATGATTCTGTATCATATTAACCGAGTATCAGGATATGACCAGTAGGATTTATTGACTCACTCTTCGGGGTCCCGAAATATAATATCTAGTATCTATTGTGACTGTGGATGGCATACGATTTTATTGGGTTGCGGTAGTTTTAGTTTATGACTTAGAAGTGAGATTCACGTTAAGTAATTGCAGATGTAATGTATTATAATGGGGTATATGAAGTTTCCTGAGCTCCCGTTTTGCTCACATTTCCTCTTTAAGAAACCTTATGCCTAAGAGGCTGTATAAACTTGGCTGACTCAGCCATCAGAATAAATATACGTGTTAAATGCAGTAATTGGAATAGCACATTCCTTGTTCTTCCCCCAATCTGTGCGTGGAAGCGGGTGTGCTTCAAATATGTGATCACAATTCCACCCTACTAAATTGTACGAGTGTTTCGGAAATGTTTTCCAGACACCGCTGGCACTGAATTGGTTAACTCTTCTTCCAAACCTGACAATGTTTTTGCTATGTTTATTTCCATTGTCCATCAGACTTCTTTAGTTGAACAAAACACGTTTACATGCAGTAATTATATGGCTTTGTCTGTAATACCAGACAATCCAAGTATTACAAAGCAATGGCATCACAATCCGAAAGGTTAATGCCATTCTGTAAGCACAGGCACTGCCAGGGCCGCAGACAGATTTCCCAGGCCCCCCCGCAGCCTCTGGGCCCGGGACACCTGTCCCGGCTGTCCCCCCCCCCTGTCGGTGGCCCCGGGACACCTGTCCCGGCTGTCCCCCCCCTGTCGGCGGCCCTGGGACACCTGTCCTGGCTGTCCCCCCCCTGTCGGCGGCCCTGGGACACCTGTCCTGGCTGTCCCCCCTGTCGGCGGCCCCGGGACACCTGTCCTGGCTGTCCACCCCCCTGTCGGCGGCCCCGGGACACCTGTCCTGGCTGTCCACCCCTATCGGCGGCCGCAGAGAAGGAAATTAACACTGGTCAGCTCCAGAGACCCCGTTTCAATCCCATAATGAAAATGAAAAAAACATTTTTAAAAAATGAAACCCGTATTGCTGCTTTACAAATAAGTTCTATGGGCTTTTTCTTCAACCAAATGTCTGTATTTAAAGATCCATTTGAAGGCCCGAAGATGTAATTAAAGCATTATTACCACTATTACTCTCTCCTTGTATTGTACTTTGTGAGTATTTATTTTATTAACACACAACATTAGCTGATAAAATGTTGTGACATGATTGAGACATCAAATACATTTGAGTCAGCCATGGTACAAATAACCGGGGCCCGGTGTTCCGGAAGGGGAGCCGGTGTGCAACTACGTATACATTTGCGCGCTATCGGGCGCGATGGGAAGGCACTTAGCTGTAGCAGCCGCCTCCTTGTTTTATTTACTTATTTATACAATGTGTTACAGGTAGTGATACAGTGAGAGTTACCTCTCGCTCTCACGCATGTCCTGGGCACAGAGTTATAACATGTGTTGCAGGCAGTAATACAGTGAGAGTTACCTCTCGCTCTCACGCATGTCCTGGGCACAGAGTTATAACGTGTTACAGGCAGTAATACAGTGAGAGTTACCTCTCGTTCTCACACATGTCCTGGGCACAGAGTTATAACGTGTTACAGGCAGTAATACAGTGAGAGTTACCGCTCGCTCTCACGCATGTCCTGGCACAGAGTTATAACATGTGTTACAGGCAGTAATACAGTGAGAGTTACCTCTCGTTCTCACGCATGTCCTGGGCACAGAGTTATAACATGTGTTACAGGCAGTAATACAGTGAGAGTTACCTCTCGTTCTCACGTATGTCCTGGGCACAGAGTTATAACATGTTACAGGAAGTAATACATTGAGCGTTACCTCTCGTTCTCACGTATGTCCTGGGCACAGAGTTATAACATGTTACAGGAAGTAATACATTGAGAGTGACCTCTCGTTCTCACGTATGTCCTGGGCACAGAGTTATAACATGTGTTACAGGCAGTGATACAGTGAGAGTTACCTCTCGTTCTCACGTATGTCCTGGCACAGAGTTATAACGTGTTACATGCAGTAATACAGTGAGAGTTACTGCTCGTTCTCACGCATGTCCTGGCACAGAGTTATAACGTGTTACATGCAGTAATACAGTGAGAGTTACCTCTCGTTCTCACGTATGTCCTGGGCACAGAGTTATAACATGTTACAGGAAGTAATACATTGAGCGTTACCTCTCGTTCTCACGTATGTCCTGGGCACAGAGTTATAACATGTGTTACAGGCAGTGATACAGTGAGAGTTACCTCTCGTTCTCACGTATGTCCTGGGCACAGAGTTATAACGTGTTACAGGCAGTAATACATTGAGCGTTACCTCTCGTTCTCACGCATGTCCTGGGCACAGAGTTATAACATGTGTTACAGGCAGTAATACAGTGAGAGTAACCTCTCGTTCTCATGTATGTCCTGGGCACAGAGTTATAACGTGTTACAGGCAGTAATACATTGAGCGTTACCTCTCGTTCTCACGCATGTCCTGGGCACAGAGATATAACGTGTGTTACAGGCAGTAATACAGTGAGCGTTACCTCTCGTTCTCACGTATGTCCTGGGCACAGAGTTATAACGTGTTACAGGCAGTAATACAGTGAGAGTTACTGCTCGTTCTCACACATGTCCTGGGCACAGAGTTATAACGTGTTACAGGCAGTAATACAGTGAGAGTTACCTCTCGTTCTCACACATGTCCTGGGCACAGAGTTATAACGTGTTACAGGCAGTAATACAGTGAGAGTTACCTCTCGTTCTCACGCATGTCCTGGGCACAGAGTTATAACATGTGTTACAGGAAGTAATACAGTGAGAGTTACCGCTCGTTCTCACGCATGTCCTGGGCACAGAGTTATAACATGTGTTACAGGAAGTAATACAGTGAGAGTTACCTCTCGTTCTCATGCATGTCCTGGGCACAGAGTTATAACGTGTTACAGGCAGTAATACAGTGAGAGTTACCTCTCGTTCTCACGCATGTCCTGGGCACAGAGTTATAACGTGTTACAGGAAATAATACATTGAGCGTTACCTCTCGCTCTCACGCATGTCCTGGGCACAGAGTTATAACATGTGTTACAGGCAGTAATACAGTGAGAGTTATCTCTCGTTCTCACGCATGTCCTGGGCACAGAGATATAACGTATGTTACAGGAAGTAATACAGTGAGAGTTACCTCTCGTTCTCACGCATGTCCTGGGCACAGAGTTATAACATGTGTTACAGGCAGTAATACAGTGAGAGTTACCTCTCGTTCTCACGCATGTCCTGGGCACAGAGTTATAACGTGTTACAGGCAGTAATACAGTGAGAGTTACCTCTCGTTCTCACGCATGTCCTGGGCACAGAGTTATAACATGTGTTACAGGCAGTAATACAGTGAGAGTTACCGCTCGTTCTCACGCATGTCCTGGGCACAGAGTTATAACGTGTTACAGGCAGTAATACAGTGAGAGTTACCTCTCGTTCTCACGCATGTCCTGGGCACAGAGTTATAACATGTGTTACAGGCAGTAATACAGTGAGAGTTACCTCTCGTTCTCACGCATGTCCTGGGCACAGAGTTATAACGTGTTACAGGCAGTAATACAGTGAGAGTTACCTCTCGTTCTCACGCATGTCCTGGGCACAGAGTTATAACGTGTTACAGGAAGTAATACAGTGAGAGTTACGTCTCGTTCTCACGCATGTCCTGGGCACAGAGTTATAACGTGTTACAGGCAGTAATACAGTGAGAGTTACCTCTCGTTCTCACGCATGTCCTGGGCACAGAGTTATAACATGTGTTACAGGCAGTAATACAGTGAGAGTTACCTCTCGTTCTCACGCATGTCCTGGGCACAGAGTTATAACGTGTGTTACAGGAAGTAATACAGTGAGAGTTACCTTTCGTTCTCACGCATGTCCTGGGCACAGAGTTATAACGTGTTACAGGCAGTAATACAGTGAGAGTTACCTCTCGTTCTCACGCATGTCCTGGGCACAGAGTTATAACATGTGTTACAGGAAGTAATACAGTGAGAGTTACCGCTCGTTCTCACGCATGTCCTGGGCACAGAGTTATAACATGTGTTACAGGAAGTAATACAGTGAGAGTTACCTCTCGCTCTCACGCATGTCCTGGGCACAGAGTTATAACATGTGTTACAGGAAGTAATACATTGAGCGTTACCTCTCGTTCTCACGCATGTCCTGGGCACAGAGTTATAACGTGTGTTACAGGCAGTAATACAGTGAGAGTTACCGCTCGTTCTCACGCATGTCCTGGGCACAGAGTTATAACATGTGTTACAGGCAGTAATACAGTGAGAGTTACCTCTCGTTCTCACGCATGTCCTGGGCACAGAGTTATAACATGTTACAGGAAGTAATACATTGAGCGTTACCGCTCGTTCTCACGCATGTCCTGGGCACAGAGTTATAACATGTGTTACAGGAAGTAATACAGTGAGAGTTACCTCTCGCTCTCACGCATGTCCTGGGCACAGAGTTTTGATAATACATGGTTACATTAAATGAACAGAGGTTCCTTGATGTTACCATGGCAACGTGACACTGTGCGACATCACCAGCTAAGTGCGGGAGAGAAAAGACCTGCTGGGGGGCCCAAAAATGTATTTTCACCAGGGCCCGAACCCGCTCTCGGCGGCCCTGCCCGCTGTACAATAAAGTTACAGGTGTAGAGCGTGCATCATTTGCGGTGCAATCGTTCCTCCAAGAGCAGATGAATCTTCTCATAACTAAATCCAATGGCATGAATGTATATATTTTATTAATTCTCTGTGGGTCACAGTTAATATGTCCGGATCCAAAATCATTTCCTTCTCTCCCCATCTTCTCTCTGTGCTTTGTGCAAACTAACTCATACTGTACAAAGGGAGGAGAGAGAAGTGGCTGCAGCAGCTTCTGATGTAGCCGTGGGGGTGATTTAGGGATATAGGGAGCAGGAGGGACGTCTCCCAAATGATGAAGTGTTGATATCGGTTTATTGATCCCAGACCCGCCAACATTCTGCACATAAAAATATGTAGTTCCTCTACTCGTGCTTCCAAGCAATTTCTATAGAGGGCCTTTAAACTATCACACACAAAAAAACTGTGTGTTGAATAGGTACAGCTGGTTTAAATGACCCAAAACATGCAGTGTACCTACTAACATGGCCGGCTTAGTTGTAGGTTCCATCCACGGCCCAGCACCAAGCCCCGTGGTTACAGAGGCCGCGCAGTGCCGTCTTAACGCATGGGCACGCTGGGCAGTTGCCCGGGGGGGCCATGAGAATAGGGGCCCCCATGCTAATCTATGCACAGACCAGAATTTAACACTAATTTTCCGATCACCCGCCTCAACGTCCAAATCTTCCGCTAACTCGGTAGAAGGAGAAGAATGACACCTTGTAGCGGAGAGTTGGCGGGGCCCAGCGCGCTGCTTTGCCCGGGGGCTATAATGCGGTTAAGACGGCCCTGAGGCCGTGCACGTTTCCCCACAACAATGAAACTGATTGGGGAGAGCGCCGGGCTTCTGAGTATCTCATACCTGGTCTGGCAACATCTCCTCCTACAGCGTCCCATCATCACGTGACACCACGACGTCTGAGGAAGGGATGCCGTGTCGGACCAGGTAAGAGGCTCAGCGAAACCCCCATAACATCAAGCCCCACGTAATAACAAGGCCGCCATGCCTGCTACATAGGTAAAGTGGGGGGTGGGGGGAAGTTTGTAATCCCACTTTAAGTGACCTCGTCAGCCCAACGACATGTAGCAGGTCTGCCATGGTGGCTTTGTGCGGTGCCCACACCTTCTGTTCTCACACCACAGTTACAACTGCCAAGAGTTTCCTAACCTTAGTCAGTCTCGCTATAAAGCAATAGGGGAAAAACATTATAATACGTTGACATACGTGTACCAGAAATAGATGTGTTGATTGCCCGATTCATCTATTTTTCCATGTTATTGTTCAGGCTCGCTTATTCATTTCTATGCGTGTTATCTCTCTGTGTGGAGAACACCTGGCTTTGCAAACATGCATTATAAATGAAGACCAAAACAATGATTTCAGGGCAACTTAGCCACCAGCTCGCCACAATGCAAACAGAAAACAACAAGCTGAGGCCATGGTGGGAGGTGACTGGTGACTGGTGACTGGTGACCTCCATGGTAAGAATGTAGCAATGGGAGTGACTACCCCACCAGTCTGATGTTATTCTATGGGGTGCCACTAGGAGGACATTTGAGAAGACTTTAAATAAGACAGATAAGCAGTATTGTTCATTAGGTGCTGGACTGACACTCTGCTCATCAGCAAACCCTTCCCTTGTTCTTATACTGTAGGAGACAAGGCAAACTTTTCTCCACAGGCAATCTTTGTTTTAGACTTAGATAATTAAACCTCCTATTTTGACTATAGCCCATTAGAGAAGGAAGCACCTGTTAGTGTTACCTCTTAATCAGTAACTCCTGGGGTAAAGGATGGCCAACACAGGGTTACAGATGTTAGGATTTGCTCTGGCTTGTCTAGGCTGGATTGGTTTTATGGTTTCCGTAGCCATCCCCCAGTGGAAAATGTCCTCTTTTTCTGGAGATGCCATTATCACAGCCCAGGTCACCTATGAAGGACTCTGGATGTCCTGTGTCATGCAGAGCACAGGACAGATGCAGTGCAAGACCTTCGACTCTTTGCTGAAGTTAGACAGTAAGTAGACCTTTGATGACATTTAATAATAACACGGTTAGGAGGTTGGTTACTATGGTCCATGCTGGACAATGTCACATGCAAATGTGCTCTTCATACCGTATGCAGTAAATGGCATTGCAATGAGGTGAAGCAGAAGGGGTCCCCAGGCACCAAATGAAGGGCAAAGAAGATGGGATCAGACACTTCAGTGTGATTTCCACTTGTAGCTGCAGTAAATGTAGGGAGATCTTTTAATGGACATGCTTACACTTGTTGCATGCAGGGGCTTGTGATGGCATTACAGAGGAAAAGAGGACAGACAGGAGACAGAATATAATATACCTGCCTAGCATATGAGTGGCATTAATCTTCCAGTGGATGCTACCAAAAAGTGTATGCATGTGGTGTAACAAAGGTGCTTCAATATATATACACAAATATATATTTTTTAGTAAAGTCAGCATGATTCAGTAATAGGGTTTTTGACATAAGCAAACTAATAAGATACCACACTAGGTAACAATGTAACCCTAGCCCCAACACAGAGGGCTTTTAATTCTATGCATTATATTCATTAAAATGTTTAATGTAAACAAGGATCCTAAATAGCCTATAATAACACTCCCAGTGCTGCATGTGGTACAATGAATGGCCAATTACAACATGTTACACTGCTCAGAACCTCTCACATGGTGACTGTGTACTGAGAGGTGCTGAGTACTAATCATGATGGTCCACAACCCATTACTTCCAGGTTTGTATATAAAGATTGTCTCTCTGCCCCAGTGGGGCAGTCACATATTGGAGATAAACTGGAGTGTGACAAATTGTAACGTTAATGCGGTGTGCGCAGACTATAGATGTGCAAATGTTTTCAAATCTGTGATTTGTGACAGTGTTTTCACAGATTTTCAAAAATGGCACTTTCTTTTAACTGAATTTTCTCAAAAGAAACACTGCCCAATATTTTTGCCAATTTTCACCAGAATTCATAAAAATGGCAATATATAAAGCGTCATGTGACGTGACCTGAATTTAGGGACACGTGACGTGAAAATTAACTTTTAATGTTTTGAAAAAAATGTTTGCAAATTTCACTCGGTTTTGCTTAATTCAGCTAAAAATTGAGCACATCTCCAGTGGGGAATAAAAGACATTCTTTATAATAAGCTCAGTTCCGATAGAATATGAGATGAACATTACTATTACTGTCACGTTTATTACTTCTGCGAAGCGCTCTGTACATGAATGGCGCTATATAAATAAAGATATACATAAAAACATACATGTATAACTCGTACACACTTAAGGGAACACCAAAGTCTTATTAAAGTCATATGGGAGTCGTCGTAGACTTGGACGCTGTAAACGGGATATGCAGATTTGCGCTGTTTGTATTGTCTGATGGGAGAATGTTCATCGGTAAACAGCGCATAAATCTAACGCACACGGGATCCTCCAATCCATGTTTTTACTAAAGGAATGGAATATAATGAACAGTTTGGAAACTTGGATGTGATTCAAATATTATCTGTGATTATAAAAATAATAATTAACCCCTTTGGCCTCAGAGGGATTTGAACCAGATTACAAACCAATATTTTGCTGAATTGGGATACTAACCAAATCTCAATGTATATGAGCAATACACCCTCATTTTGGTGCAGCCTCCCTGAAAATAATGACCTCACCCCAATCTCCCGAAAAGATGCTACACGTTGGCGAGTGTGAGCAAGGCGATAATGGAAAGAGCCTCATTATCCTCACATTTCTCTGTTTGCAGCTTCCGATCTGTGATAAACATCTCCCTTTCTGCTCATAAATATGCCAAACATTCTGTAAATCTGCTTGAACCCTTGTTTAAAGCTGTTGTGCTCTCCTGCGTTTACGTACGACTGTTTTCTATGAACACTCCTTTATTCTGAACGAGGAATGCGAGCATTGAGAGGACTCTGCATTTATTTAAAGGACACACACATGAGCACACAATAAAATGATACAGTAAGATAAGCGTAACCCAGCTGGGGACCAAGGTACGGTTTCTAAAGAACCAGAGTTATGTGTTGTTCTTTACAGAAAGGAAAACACATCCTTCCTAACGGAGTGTTGTCTTTGGATGGTTGGATAATTGGGAGCACATTTCGGGGCAGCGCTGTTTTACAGATGCATGTTGGTTTTTCGTTGTACAGCAAGTTCACCGAGTACAGTATATCTTGTTCTTTCTAGCGGGTTCCTAGACTAATAGAATGAGAGAAGGTGTGCCCTGACGCGGGTAACATACCAGTGCAGGGGCGGACAACTGCAGTCCTCAAAGGCCACCAACAGGTCAGTTTTTAAAGATATCCCTGCTTCAGCACAGGTGGCTCAGTCAACGACAGCCACTGATTGAGCCAATTCTGCTGAAGCAGGAATATCATTAAAACCTGACCTGCGAGTGGCCCTTGAGGACTGGAGATGGCTGCCCTGTACTAGTGCAGTGATGGGTAACATGATATACCCCGGGGCAGTAGGCTTCCTGAAGAGGGTTTCTTGTGTAAATAGAACGCATTTTTGAATTCTGATAGAGCCAAATTACGCTTCTGGACTGAGAAATTAGGCCCAGACATAGAGAATAAAGGATAATGCACATTTTACGGGCAACCTTATACTTACACAAATCATAACTACATTTTGTAATGCAACTTGCACATGAAACACTTTCCCATGGAGGGGACCTGAAATTATTAAGATTAAATGGAGGAGTAAAACTAAATGTAAAGGGGAGTGGAGGACATGGGGGACAACACCCGTGGGGTCAAAAGAGAAGGACTAGAACCGCATGAAGATGATGCAGAATAGAAGGGTATCAAACCCAGTGGGTGGACCTGGAGCAAGGGGGATCAGCCAGATACCTGGTCAGTCTGTGGCCAAGGACGTTACAGTATAAGGAAATACTAGGCAACAATCCCATATAATGAGCACCAAGAGATATACAATCATTAGGAGGAAAAACATAGTGAACATCAACGATAACCTCTCAGAAATAGGGCTCCAGATTTTAAATCACTTGAAAAAATGCAAAACAAACATGAATTATATTACGGGTAACACGAGTTGAAGGAGAGGAGTCCCCGAAAGTAAAAGAGGATGAAAACTCTTAATACTACTGTTAGGCTACGGCGCCAGTGAGCGTGTCACGCTCGTGACGGAGCGCTGGCGGCGCTCGTGCCCTTCAACCAAGCGATCTGAAAGACTTCAATACACTCGCGACAGGGGGTGTGGGCACGGCCATGACGTTGAGCGGCTGGTTCGCCCTCATTGGCTGAACCGCCGCCGTGACGTTGCCATCACTCGCCCGCTTCGTCTATGGGAAAGCTGGTTGCGCTTTGTACGCATGCACACACGCACTGACTGGGGCCTGCCCCATAGAGGGCTGTACCTTGTTCGCGCCGTGCACGCTGTCGCGCGCACAGACACGGCGGACGAGGCCCAAGCCTTGATGCTGAGAAAGCATTTAATCAGATTGGATGGCCATTTCTCGTAAAGACACCAGGGAGTTTGGTTTTCAAGGCCCATTCTTAACTGGAATATTAGCCTTGTACATAAATCCTTTAGCTTCGCTGAAGCTTTCTTGGAGAGATCCAGGGATTATACACATTTCCAATAGTACCAGACAGGGGTGCCCTTTGTCACCACTTTTATTTGCTTTAACTATTGAACCTTTGGGATGTATTATTATTATCTCTCTGCCAAACTTACATAACCCTCAAATAGAATTTAGCTCAATTTCGGTCTATAAAACGAATACGAACAAATCAGAAGCCCTAAATATCTCCATTCCCACAAAGGGAATCGACCTGCTTAAACAAAATGTAACTGGCAAGATTCTAGTTTAGAGTATCTTGGGATTCATATTACTAAATCCCACCTAACACTGAACTAGAACAATTACCCCAAGCTTTTCACTTACATTAAAAGGGATCTATCTATGTGGTTATGTAGGTACTATTTCACATGTTAAGGTAGTTTTTGACCAGTTCCAGCCCTTCTGCACTAACACTAAGGTAATTTTTCTAGTGGATCACTGAAAATAAAATTGCGCTACACCCAACTATCTTGATCCTAGCCAAACCTCTAGAGAAATGAAGTCTGCATACCCCAAAGTGTATTTCTCATATTCTCACAGCAGCTCCATGCTTGAAAGCAGCTGCCTGGAAAAAAAACCTATAGCCCCCTCCATCTCTCAGTTACCCCATAAAATCAATGATGTCCTATTGATGGAGAAGCTCTCAGCCCTCCTGTATCAGAGAATCGTCAAGTTCCATGAGATCTGAGGCCCGTGGTCAGAAGCGCAATGGATTCCGGACGCGGCAAACTTGTTTACAAAACAAATGTATTTGCTGTTACTTCACTTTCATGCAATTATTGTATTAATATGATTGCCACTTAGAGAAATGAAGTGCTGAGAAACAAAATGTGATACATCCACAGTATGATCTGACAGATGGAAGAATCAGTATGATCTGACAGCTGAATCGCCAGCTACTTATCGGGAGGGGCAGCTCTGGCCTGTCTGTGGTACTTCATTATATTTAAATCCTGTGTCTTTGGGCCAATAGGAAGCAACAATGTATGGAGGGGGGTGGGGGGGGTGGATTTCGTGTGATTTATGGACTTCAGTGGAAAATGGGCACTTCTCTAGTTAGCAGAAGGTGTTCCTGTCGGGCTTCAGCTTATCAGGGGACATATAACGGCAAAACCTGTTTTAAACGTAAACTCTTCTCTTTAATAAGGAAATTCTATTCTGTTGTGAAACCTAAAAGCAGAGGGAAGCCGGCGTGCTGATCTTATGCTGCACTAAATCGCAGAACACCTTCTGCACGTCTAAATCCTGCTCTTTACAGGCATACCCCGCTTTAAGTACACTCACTTTAAGTACACTCGCGAGTAAGGACATATCGCCCAATAGGCAAACGGCAGCTCACGCATGCGCCTGTCATCACATCCTGAACAGCAATACCGGCTCCCTACCTGTACCGAAGCTGTGCACAAGCGGGGAGACTATAGAGCCTGTTACAAATGCGTTATTTACATCAGTTATGCACGTATATGACGATTGCAGTACAGTACAAGCATCGATAAGTGGAAAATAGGTAGTGCTTCACTTTAAGTACATTTTCGCTTTACATACATGCTCCGGTCCCATTGCGTATGTTAATGCGGGGTATGCCTGTACCAAGTTAGGATCTGGGCAATACTGAACAGGTCTCCCCTTAGACAGGCTTAAACGGAGCTGCAGATCAGGCAAGATCAAACTCGTCAAAACACAGTGCCCCCCCCCCCCCCCCGGAGAACGTGATGTGCTTGTACAAACTGTCCCACCTCACCAACGTAAAAGGAAGACTTTAACAGCCGAAAATCGCACCTGTAGTGCTCAGCATATTAACCCCTCTGCTGCTGGACAGGCAACAAGCCAGAGTGGAAGCTTGCTTCTCAGGGCAGTGATTAGGTGTGATGATTGCAGGAATGTGTGTTACATTCTAATATACACACATTTTAGGCACTGGTGGCTACTATCAAGAGGGGTAAATAACACATGCGGAGGCGTTTCAGCTGTTTCTTGACATCTAAGGCCCAGGTCTACAAAACGGTGCTAAGCTTCAGCTCACCCGCTCTCCCATTCATATGATTGCTAACGCCCTTTCGTGGATCTGGCCAAAGTGTCAGGTTATTTTACCTTTATCTTTCCCTATAGGGTGAGTTACAAGAAATATATTTTAATGGGATGTATCAAATAATTTTCCCCCGTTTTTGCGTCAATACGTGTGAGGTGTAATCTCCTCCGGGTAAAGATTTGTGTCAGACAGATAAAAGTGTCAGCTGTGCAGGCCAGTCCCGAGCCTGGGTAAGCAGACAGGTACATAGAAAGCAGGATAATATGCAGAGCACGGGCAGGAAATGCCTGCAATGGGAAGCAAGGTCAGTGAAACGTGGCCTGTCCCACTAATCCCCACGGAATAACAGGAAAGAGTTTAATGCACGTACAGGCAGTCCTCGTTTTACAACGCTTCGCTTTACAACGAATGGCTTATCCAACGCTATGCAATGCATACCTATATTCATTTTTACAATGCCAAAATGGCTTATCCAACGCTCTTACGACGCTTTGCAACGTTGTGTATGTGTATATAATATATATATATATATACACATTCACATAAACAACGTTGCAAAGCGTCGTAAGAGCGTATATATATAATATTATACTATATAATATTATATTATACTATATAATATATTATTTATTATGTTATATATATAATACAGTATATACACTATATAATTTATGTGTGTGCTGCTTATCCTATTGCCTGCATAAAATATGTGGTGTATTTTAGTGTTAAAAATGCCTTCAGGAACGGAACCTTTCATTTAAACAGTGTTCCTATGGGGAAAACGTGTTTCACTTTACAACGTTTCGCTTTACAACGCCATTTTGAGTAACGCATTGTGTCGGATAACCGAGGACTGCCTGTAACCTGCGAGGTACCAGTGCAATACATGACAGAAACCCACCGTACATCGGGGAAGAGCTCCACTCATTACCGTGTATAGCCGTCTGCTCCACTCATTACCGTGTATAGCCGTCTGCTCCACTCATTACCGTGTATAGCCGTCTGCTCCACTCATTACCGTGTATAGCCGTCTGCTCCACTCATTACCGTGTATAGCCGTCTGCTCCACTCATTACCGTGTATAGCCGTCTGCGCCACTCATTACCATGTATAGCCGTCTGCTCCACTCATTACCGTGTATAGCCGTCTGCTCCACTCATTACCGTGTATACCTGTCTGCTCCACTCATTACCGTGTATAGCCGTCTGCTCCACTCATTACCGTGTATACCTGTCTGCGCCACTCATTACCGTGTATAGCCGTCTGCTCCACTCATTACCGTGTATAGCCGTCTGCTCCACTCATTACCGTGTATAGCCGTCTGCGCCACTCATTACCGTGTATAGCCGTCTGCTCCACTCATTACCATGTATAGCCGTCTGCTCCACTCATTACCGTGTATAGCCGTCTGCTCCACTCATTACCGTGTATACCTGTCTGCTCCACTCATTACCGTGTATAGCCGTCTGCGCCACTCATTACCGTGTATAGCTGTCTGCTCCACTCATTACCGTGTATAGCCGTCTGCTCCACTCATTACCGTGTATAGCCGTCTGCGCCACTCATTACCATGTATAGCCGTCTGCTCCACTCATTACCGTGTATAGCCGTCTGCCGTCTGCTCCACTCATTACCGTGTATAGCCGTCTGCTCCACTCATTACCGTGTATAGCCGTCTGCTCCACTCATTACCGTGTATAGCTGTCTCCTCCACTCATTACCGTGTATAGCCGTCTGCTCCACTCATTACCGTGTATAGCTGTCTGTTCCACTCATTACGTGTGTAGCCGTCTACTCCACTCATTACCGTGTATAGCCGTCTGCTCCACTCATTACCGTGTATAGCCGTCTGCGCCACTCATTACCGTGTATAGCCGTCTGCGCCACTCATTACCGTGTATAGAGTCTGCTCCACTCATTACCGTGTATAGCCGTCTGCTCCACTCATTACCGTGTATACCTGTCTGCTCCACTCATTACCGTGTATAGCCGTCTGCTCCACTCATTACCGTGTATAGCCGTCTGCTCCACTCATTACCGTGTATAGCCGTCTGCTCCACTCATTACCGTGTATAGCCGTCTGCTCCACTCATTACCGTGTATAGCCGTCTGCTCCACTCATTACCGTGTATAGCCGTCTGCTCCACTCATTACCGTGTATAGCCGTCTGCTCCACTCATTACCGTGTATAGCCGTCTGCTCCACTCATTACCGTGTATATCAGTCTGCTCCACTCATTACCGTGTATAGCCGTCTGCTCCACTCATTACCGTGTATAGCCGTCTGCTCCACTCATTACCGTGTATAGCCGTCTGCTCCACTCATTACCGTGTATAGCCGTCTGCGCCACTCATTACCATGTATAGCCGTCTGCTCCACTCATTACCGTGTATAGCCGTCTGCTCCACTCATTACCGTGTATAGCCGTCTGCTCCACTCATTACCGTGTATAGCCGTCTGCTCCCCTCATTACCGTGTATACCTGTCTGCGCCACTCATTACCGTGTATACCTGTCTGCTCCACTCATTACCGTGTATACCTGTCTGCTCCACTCATTCCCGTGTATACCTGTCTGCGCCACTCATTACCGTGTATACCTGTCTGCTCCACTCATTCCCGTGTATAGCCGTCTGCTCCACTCATTCCCGTGTATAGCCGTCTGCTCCACTCATTACCGTGTATAGCCGTCTGCTCCACTCATTACCGTGTATAGCCGTCTGCTCCACTCATTACCGTGTATAGCCGTCTGCTCCACTCATTCCCGCGTATAGCTGTCTGCTCCACTCATTACCGTGTATACCTGTCTGCTCCACTCATTACCGTGTATACCTGTCTGCTCCACTCATTACCGTGTATAGCCGTCTGCTCCACTCATTCCCGTGTATAGCCGTCTGCTCCACTCATTACCGTGTATAGCCGTCTGCTCCACTCATTACCGTGTATAGCCGTCTGCGCCACTCATTACCGTGTATAGCCGTCTGCTCCACTCATTACCGTGTATAGCTGTCTGCGCCACTCATTACCGTGTATAGCCGTCTGCTCCACTCATTACCGTGTATACCTGTCTGCTCCACTCATTCCCGTGTATAGCCGTCTGCTCCACTCATTACCGTGTATAGCCGTCTGCTCCACTCATTACCGTGTATAGCCGTCTGCTCCACTCATTACCATGTATAGCCGTCTGCTCCACTCATTACCGTGTATAGCTGTCTGCGCCACTCATTACCGTGTATAGCCGTCTGCTCCACTCATTACCGTGTATAGCCGTCTGCTCCACTCATTACCGTGTATAGCCGTCTGCGCCACTCATTACCGTGTATAGCCGTCTGCTCCACTCATTACCGTGTATACCTGTCTGCTCCACTCATTACCGTGTATAGCCGTCTGCGCCACTCATTACCGTGTATAGCCGTCTGCTCCACTCATTACCGTGTATAGCCGTCTGCGCCACTCATTACCGTGTATAGCCGTCTGCTCCACTCATTACCGTGTATAGCCGTCTGCTCCACTCATTACCGTGTATAGCCGTCTGCGCCACTCATTACCGTGTATAGCCGTCTGCTCCACTCATTACCGTGTATAGCCGTCTGCGCCACTCATTACCGTGTATAGCCGTCTGCGCCACTCATTACCGTGTATAGAGTCTGCTCCACTTATTACCGTGTATAGCCGTCTGCGCCACTCATTACCGTGTATAGCCGTCTGCGCCACTCATTACCGTGTATAGCCGTCTGCTCCACTCATTACCGTGTATAGCCGTCTGCTCCACTTATTACCGTGTATAGCCGTCTGCGCCACTCATTACCGTGTATAGCTGTCTGCGCCACTCATTACCGTGTATACCTGTCTGCGCCACTCATTACCGTGTATACCTGTCTGCGCCACTCATTACCGTGTATAGCTGTCTGCGAGGACCTCTGCTGGCCGCGCATTACTTGCACCCAGGGTTTGCGTTAAAGCGGTGTGATCAGCAGGCATATTCAGAAAGGGATCCACGTTCAGCTGGATAACAAGAACCGTTAGCCCAAGCGTCACGTAATCCTGTGTGCGGATCTTCAAAGGACAGTACCGTTAAGTCACGTGTTCTGCCGTATAGAGCATAGCGTTAACTATAGCGGCTGTGACGGTAGGGGGAATTATGGCTGCTGTTAATAAAGGTTAAGTCTGCCATTACCCCTACCTGTCAGTAATACATTGGTATTGTATTATATGTTATGTATATAAATATGTCTTTGCTTGGTTCCAGCTCCCCAGGAATCAGGGTTAATATGTTTGCAGTAGAATTGTTGCAACTTGGTCTGTGACATTTCCCCATGTCCTTGTTATCTGGCAAATGTTATGTTGCAATTCTACCCACCAATCAGGGCCGGGCATGTAGGCAGCTCCTGGCCCTGAGTTTTGCAATATTATGGTTTAAGTGTATAAAAAGGTGGGGAGGGAGACCCCTAGAAGGCAGGGAGGGAGACCCCTAGTAGGCAGGGAGGGAGACCCCTAGTAGGCAGGGAGGGAGACCCCTAGCAGGCAGGGAGGGAGAACCCCTAGCAGACAGGGAGGGAGACCCCCTAGCAGACAGGGAGGGAGACCCCTAGCAGACAGGGAGGGAGACCCCCTAGCAGACAGGGAGGGAGACCCCCTAGCAGACAGGGAGGGAGACCCCCTAGCAGCCAGGAAGGGAGACCCCCTAGCAGACAGGGAGGGAGACCCCCTAGCAGACAGGGAGGGAGACCCCTAGCAGACAGGGAGGGAGACCCCCTAGCAGACAGGGAGGGAGACCCCTAGCAGACAGAGCCTGCATAGAGTTACAGAGGTGTTGCTGTGACAGGGAGAAACTGCAGTGTCCAATCCAGTGCTGGTCTCAGGCCTGAAAACCAGTCCTGTAGGCACTGGGCAAAGAGAGAACAGGGGAAACCTCTGCAAGTAGGTCCCTGCGACTAGTTAGGCAGGGTACCCCCAGTGTAGGGTGTCCCCCAGTGCAGGGTGTCCCCCAGTGCAGGGTATCCCCCAGTGCAGGGTGTCCCCCAGTGCAGGGTGTCCCCCAGTGCAGGGTATCCCCCAGTGTCCCCAGTTGGGTATGTGTGATGTTTGTGTCTTTTGTATAGCTGTGGATATATTTTTCCAATAAATTAATTTTATAAACTCATCAGCAAACTAACATAGCGTTATTTCCAGCATTATGGGGTAAGAGAGGTCTGAGGATTTGTCTAAGCCATCGGATTGTGCTCATACTGAAGGAGTTCTTTATCATAGTGTGAACGGTCCTTTTGGCTTTCCAGTTCTCTATGCGCAGAGAAGAGTAAGCGTTTAAACGCACGCAGATACTGGCAGTTAATGGTTTTTCTTTCCTCGGTGGAAACAGAAGCTAATTTAAAATGCTGAAATGTACGAACAGTAAAATATAAGGGCTGAAAAATTCCTGTAAAAATGCCATTTGTTGTCATTAAGGTAACTGTATATTCCCAGAGAAAACGTTGTGCCCATGACAATGTGTGTGTGGAAGAGGCGCGTCCGTTCATATCGCACAAAGTGCTGCTTTGGCTCAGAGTATTTTGGGTGAGCTTTCAAAGAAAACAGGGAGTCGGGTCCAGACTTGCTTAAATGTTAAACATGTTGCTACTTTTCAACACAAGACTTGGCAGAGTATTTGAAGTCCCAAACCGAGAGATTTTAAAAGATGTTATTACATGGTCACCTAATCTGGGATGAGTAGAAACATAACAACACCAGTCGGCCCCTTCACTGCTACTAACATAACAGCAGCACCGCCCAAAAAATCCGCAGACACATTTCCAGAGAAACTACGGAAGGAGCGGCCAACGCCAGTCCTCAAGGGCCAGCAACAGGTCAAGTGTTAAGGATATCCCTGCTTCAGCACAGGTGGTGCAGTCGAAGCCTGAGCCACTGATTGAGCTACCTGTGCTGATGCAGGGCTATCCTTAACACCTGACCTGTTGGTGGCTTTTGAAGACTGGAGTTGGCTACCTCTCAACTATGGGCTTCAATTTACCAGTACCTCTTCTATCGGTACTCCAAACACATTCCACGGGAGCATTAATACATTACATGCAGATAACACAAGTATTGTTTTATCTGCAGAATAGAGTGTATATATTGCTCTCCAAAGATGCTCTTGCGTATTGTTGCTCCCCTATCTCCTCCGCATTGTGCCTCTAAATCAAGTCACGTTCATATGCGTAACCGAACCAGAAGCACTAACTGAAACAGTACTACAGTATATTATTCCAGCTAAGCACTAACTGAAACAGTACTACAGTATATTATTCCAGCTAAGCACTAACTGAAACAGTACTACAGTATATTATTCCAGCTAAGCACTAACTGAAACAGTACTACAGTATATTATTCCAGCTAAGCACTAACTGAAACAGTACTACAGTATATTATTCCAGCTAAGCACTAACTGAAACAGTACTACAGTATATTATTCCAGCTAAGCACTAACTGAAACAGTACTACAGTATATTATTCCAGCTAAGCACTAACTGAAACAGTACTACAGTATATTATTCCAGCTAAGCACTAACTTAAACAGTACTACAGTATATTATTCCAGCTAATCACCACACAGCTATTGCAACAGTTCCTTGAGTCATGTTTGAAAAGATGAACAAAATATGTCACAGTGAAACAAGGTCACGTAACAAACGCCACCGTGTGCTTGCAGGTACCACGCAGGCCACCCGAGCACTGATGATATGCGGGATTATTGCGGGCTTCTTTGCCGTGTGCATCTCTGCGGTTGGGATGAAATGTTTGACGTGTCTTCAAGACGACGAGGTGAAGAAGGCGAAGGTCGGCATTGTCGGCGGCGTGCTCTTCATTATCGCTGGTAAGAATGAGGGCCCCTGCGTGGGCGACCTGGAGCTGGATCCATGGTCTATGCCAGGGGTGGCCAACTCCAGTCCTCAAGGGCCATCAATAGGTCAGGTTCTCGGGATATCCCTGCTTCAGCACAGGTGGTTCAATCATCGACTGCGCCACTGATGGAGCGGAATGCAACGTTTGGTAGTGGCCAAATGTCCTAGACGCTGATTGAACCACATGTGCAGAAGCAGGGATATCCTGAAAACCTGACCTGTTGGTGGCTACCCCCAGTCCATGCTCTGTACATACGCTTATGTTGCGCAGCACTGTACGTAGAACTCACAGTCCCTGTCTACGTTTTAGTGTTAGAGACCTAGGTCACCAGTGGCTTCCTTCTGGTGATAAGGTGACCCTTCACCCTGAGGGGACCTGGGCTCACTCAGCCAGTTCTAGTCTTGCTATTTGTATTCCCTGTACAGAGCCGCTCACTACCTGTAGAGGAAATGCCCTGTTATGGGAATTAGAAACCCTGGACCAGTTAACCCTGTATGTGCATTCATTTCTCCCAAACTACTCCGACTGACTCTCCCCAAATCACGAGCTGATGGACATCTCAATGCCTTGCTTTAGAGAGCTGCAGATACAAATGCCAGTTAGCATCAACGTACTTTCCTTAAAACATAGAACCCTATGTTTTTTATTCTCCTATCGTTGGAGATAAAGGAACCAGTAATATAAAACATCCTGTATTCATTTAAAATGAGACCAGTCTAAGGTACAGGGAAGCAGCAACCCCCTATATGTATACAGGGAAGCAGTAACCCCCTATATGTATACAGGGAAGCAGTAACCCCCTATATGTATACAGGGAAGCAGTAACCCCCTATATGTATACAGGAAAGCAGTAACCCGCTATTTATATACAGGGAAGCAGTAACCCCCTATATGTATACAGGGAAGCAGTAACCCCCTATATGTATACAGGGAAGCAGTAACCCCCTATATGTATACAGGGAAGCAGTAGCCCCCTATATCTATACAGCGATGCAGTAACCCCCTATATCTATACAGGGAAGCAGTAACCCCCTATATCTATACAGGGAAGCAGTAACCCCCTATATCTATACAGGGAAGCAGTAGCCCCCTATATCTATACAGGGAAGCGGTAACCCCCTATATCTATACAGGGAAGCAGTAACAGATTTGGGCTCAACTAGAATGTCGAACATTTTAAGTCTTGATGATCTGCCAAATGTTGAGCAAACGTTTCTGAAAAATATTAACTACTTTACTGCCAGAAGAAAGCGATGTTTTCTTATTTCTAAGGGAACTCTGGTGCTCTTTGCAGAGGTGTTTCCCCGGTTCTGGTGTTGGGAGACCCATTTCATGCGCTCTACAGAAAGTGCTATTTTTTTTCCTTTTCTTTCAAACAGTCCGTTCAATATTTGATGTCAAATTTCTCTTCTAGGCCTCTGTGTCCTGATAGCAACAGCCTGGTTTGGGCATAGAATTGCACAGGCTTTCTACAATGTGTTCACACCCAGCAACTCCAAGTAAGCTACAGTATCTCTTCACTTTCATGCATCTTCTCCCCATTGTTTTATTAGTGTCAGATAAAAGACAAAACTGCATTGCATGTGTTCACAGCTTCAAACGCAGCCTGGAATACACCATTATTGTGTCGGCCTTCTCACCAATCTTTTTATAAAGAACTTACTTTTAGTAACATTATTGTTATACTGTATCAACCTTTTCCACAGATTAAAGTACAGTAACGGGGGCGGGCAACGCCACTCCACAAGCGCCACCAACAGGTCAGGTTTTAAGGATATCCCTGCTTCAGCACAGGTGGCTCAATCAGTGGCTGTCTTCAACTGAACCACGGATTGAGCCACCTGTGCTGAAGCAGGGATATCCTTAAACCTGATCTGTCGGCAGCCCTTGATGGCTGGAGTTTTCACACACGGGTGGCATAGACACAGAGCAATACATCGAAGACTAAACTGGTTAAATGAGGCTTGTGGAAGTTCCAGTTACCCTAAGACTGAAAGTCTCTCCTAGTCCCATATATTGGACCAGTCAGTCCTGTAACACCTTGCTGGGTGGGGGCACATCACTGCGAGATTTGTAACTTGCCCAAGTTCACAGCTCAACTTGCCACTGGGATCCCAATTTATTTCATGAGAGAGGACAGTTAACAGCACACGGACATTACTATTCTGCCAAGAACCCTTTGTTTTCATTTCCCCCTTTTAACAGTCTGTACTTGTTTCCCCAGGTATGAGTTTGGGCCGGCTCTGTTTATTGGGTGGGCCGCGGCTGCGTTGGCGATCATGGGTGGTGCTATGCTGTGCTGCTCCTGTCCCAGGAAGGAGACATCGTATCCAGCGTCAAGAGCCTACAACAAAAGCGCGCCTCCTGCAGGAAAGGAGTACGTGTAACGCAAGGCCGCAGAACGCTGAATGTAACCGCTGCCACCGGCGGGACCCCCGGACATCCTTCCCCCCCACTGTGACAAGGGTTCCGTTTACTGCTAACCCCCATCATTAACCCCTTCACTGCCAGAGATGCCAGCCACAGAATGCAACGCTGCCACCTTTGTCAGCGAAGGGGATACCGGTGCAAACTCTCCTAGCACCGGAGCAAACACAGGGCAGTGACATGTTTACGGGCCTAACTAGTGGGGATTCCTGTTAAAAGAAAAGTCTGACAATTTCACTACGCGCATTTAACAAAATCAATGTTAGTTTGTAAACAGTACAAAAAAACAAAGTCCTGTGTGCCTGGTAACTCACCCCTAATTCCTCATAATGACAGTCCCCAAACCACGAGCTGAAGTGCATGGAGCAAAATACTGTAGGTATTAATAGGGTTATGCGTCTGCAGCTGGCGTGCCCACAGAGAGATCCTCGCTAAAGACATACCATGCGTGGCATCAAGAGCCCACAACCCCGCCTCCATACAGGGCAACCCCGCCTCCATACAGGGCAATCCCGCCTCCATACAGGACAATCCTGCCTCCATACAGGGCAATCCCGCCTCCATACAGGGCAATCCTGCCTCCATACAGGGCAATCCCGCCTCCATACAGGGCAATCCTGCCTCCATACAGGGCAATCCTGCCTCCATACAGGGCAATCCTGCCTCCATACAGGGCAATCCTGCCTCCATACAGGGCAATCCTGCCTCCATACAGGGCAATCCTGCCACCATACAGGGCAATCCCGCCTCCATACAGGGCAACTAGGAGCGGTGCACATTCCCCAGAAAACTCTACACCCCAAAGTTGCTGCTCCTGCATTGTATAAATGTAAGAGTTACAGGGTGTACAGCTCGCCCCTTTTAAATAAAGGGGACTGTTCTGACTCCACAATATTGACAAACCACCTAAAGTAATAAAGTTTTTATTGTGTTGAATAAAATGTGACTGAAACTGACAGGCCCTTTAAATGGCCGCCTGGCACCAGAGGAAACAATATCATTACCTTATAAATCTCTTTAAACGGTGTCATTGTAAAGTGACTTGGAAGCTTATAAAACCCCCATTGTTTCTGCAGTAGCTGTTATGTTACTGTAAGCTAGTAAGTCCTATATAAATAGCATGGTGTGTTAGTCTCATTACTGCTGCAAATACAATCTTTTGAAAACCCTTATATAGAGCAATGCGTTATAGGGTTAAGCAGTTAAAGCAGAGGTTCCCAACTCATCCTCAGGATATCCCTGCTTCAGCACAGGTGGCTCAGTCAAAGACTGGGTCACTGATTGAGCCACCTGTGCTGAAGCAGGGAGTTACGGGGTTTATTTGTTCACTGACCATAATGCTGCCAATGTCATTCAGTATTCTATATATTGTAACTTCTTTTATATAGATAAATAAACTATTATAATTCTTTTTCCACCCCTTGAACACAATGTACATTGTTAGATTTTAGTTTGATTTCTGTTTAAATCTATTTTTTTTTATATATAATACTTTGTCAGTTTCATCTACACATAAATAAGCCGCCTTTATCCCAAGGCAGAATGAGACAAAAGAAGGCACACACAGTGCAGATCGGATAGTCTCAGACAGTCTCAGACAGTCTCCGTCCCCGGGATTCTGTCATTCTATATTGAAGCTGCTTTTATGGATTTCTTTTTATAGAGGTAATCTTTTTCAATAAATGAGATTTTTACAAGAATCATTTGCTTGGTTTGTTTGTGGCGGCTTCTTAACATTTGTAATCACAGCGTTCCGTCCGACTTAGCAAAGGATATCTGCGCTGTAATAAAGTGACAGCGCTCACCTACGCACCCACTCCGTATTGTAACCGATCGCGTTTAATAGCCTCGCGGTTTCGCAGCCTGCAGCCTGACTGAGCAGTTTGTTATAAAATGCTCAGCGGCAGGGAATTTGTGGGGATGGCACCTGCATGAACTAAGGCAGGGGAGCGCAAACTTTTGCAGCTGCGCCCCCCCTGCCTTCCCTCCGCTGGCGCTCGCGCCCCCTCCCTTACCTTTATGCAGCATCACATGATGCCGCGTGGTCATGTGACGTCACCCGCAGCGTCATTTGACGCGGGTGACGTCACATGACCCTGCAGCGTCAAATGACGCCGCGTTGCCATGGACACGAGTGACGCCGGCAGAGTCAGGGTAAGTAATAGCGTTGCAGAGGCCCCACGTGATCGATCCCCCGGTATTTAATTTGAATGCCTCGGGGAAGAGTGCAGGGCCCCTGCAACAGCCCATGCCCCCCCCCCCCCCTAAAAATCTTACGTCCCCTTTGGGGGGCGCGCCCCACATTGCGCACCGCTGAACTAAGGAAATAATCCTTTAGCGATCCCAAAGATGCAATGATAAGGGCTCAATTATAAAGCAGCTCCGGGAAAGCGTGTAATGTGCCAACAGTGTGCTCGGAGCTTTGCAGGTTTTCTACAAAATAGTACAGCTGTGATTTAGAAATGAGTGAGTAAAGCAACAATGACACTGCGTGTGGAGCAGGGGAACCTGGTTCAATTCCTGGTGTCAGCTCCTTGTGATCTTGGGCAGGTCACTTTATCTCCCTGTGCCTCAGGCACCAAAAACATAGATTGTAAGCTCCAAGGGGCAGGGACTGTGTAAAAAAAAATTACAAATCTGGTTGTATTCTGGTATGGGTTTCCTCCCTAAGTTCCTACACACACTCTAGAACTGATAGGGCTGCGTTTCTTACACATGGTCTAGAACGGATAGGACTGCGTTTCTTACACGCGCTCTAGAACTGAGGAGCGCGTTTCTTACACGCGCTCTAGAACCGAGGACTGCGTTTCTTACACGCGCTCTAGAATTGAGGACTGCGTTTCTTACACGCGCTCTAGAACTGAGGACTGCGTTTCTTACACGCGCTCTAGAACTGATAGGACTGCGTTTCTTACACGCGCTCTAGAACTGATAGGATTGCGTTTCTTAATGAGTAGCGTGTTCGAAAAAATGATAAAGACAATTTTTGAAAAAATATTGGGGACATTAACACTTAAACTCACTCCAACACTCAAAATCCCTATTCAATAATGTCAACGTTATAATCACATGGCTTTCTTCACTGTATGAGGGGCCTATGGGCTGGACTCATTAAGTTGCTTTAAATCAATGCAATTAATCTGATGTTACCTAAAACAAGAACAGTTAATACCTTATTCTCTAAAAGCAGATGTGCGCAAACTGGGGGGCGGGACAATTTCTAAGGGGGGCGCGGCGGTTACAGAGGCCCCACGGCATTTCAATTAAATGCCGGGGGAGGCTTGAGGCCTCTAACTCACATTCCTGGTGCCGGCCAGGTCTTCGGCTATGAATCGCCCATGGCAACGAGGCATCAAATGATGCTTTATTCTCTAAAGTAACCATATGCAAAAATAACGGTTGGGCTCGTTAGCATATGGTTACTGTCTGATAACGCAGCATGGCGGCTTCTGTCCTGGAACAGGATTATCTTATTCCTGTGTCATTTGCAGCTCACAAACAGTTGCTGTCTCCTTAGGCCGAGTTCAGGGTGCCAGAGACAGGAGGTGGAGGGCGCGCGTCCGCGTGTGCGCATGTCAGTCTGCTGGGCGATGTGCATGGGCGTCCGCAGAAATTTTTTCAGGGGGGGGCATAATTTTAACGGCCAGTGCCCGGCGTGAAAGTGGTGGTGAGTGCACCGTGGCGAGCGAGCCCAACCAGCATAAGGGGGGTTTTCCCCCCGAGAAAATTTTGAAAAAAAAGTGGGCAAAGGTGCATTTTCAAGCAAATTTGAGAAAGCTTGAAGGTTAATAAAGCAATATTAAATATTAAAAAAACACCATTGCATGCAGTTGCACCACATTATTCATAAACACACTCTCCCCCCCCTCTGTATCTCCCATCTCTCTCCCCCCCTGCATCTCCCATCTCTCTCCCCCCCCTCTGCATCTCCCATCTCTCCCCCCCTGCATCTCCCATCTCTCCCCCCCCCTGCATCTCACATCTCTCTCCCCCCCTCTGCATCTCCCATCTCTCTCCTCCCCCTCTGCATCTCCCATCTCTCTCCCCCCCGTCATCTCCCATCTCTCTCCCCCCCCTGCATCTCCCATCTCTCCCCCCCCTGCATCTCACATCTCTCTCCCCCCCTCTGCATCTCCCATCTCTCTCCTCCCCCTCTGCATCTCCCATCTCTCCCCCCCTGCATGTGTGTTGTGTGTGTGTTTTTATGCGTGTGTTTGCATGTGTATGCGTGTGTATAATGTATTTTTTAAATAAAATAAAAAACCATTGCAAATAAAAAATATTTTTATTTATTATATTTGACACATACACATATACACATACAAACACTCTCCCCCCCCCCCTCTGCATCTCCCATCTCTCTCCCCCCCGTCATCTCCCATCTCTCCCTCCCCCTGCATCTCACATCTCTCTCCCCCCCCGTCATCTCCCATCTCTCCCCCCCGTCATCTCCCATCTCTCCCCCCCCTGCATCTCCCATCTCTCCCCCCCCCCTGCATCTCACATCTCTCCCCCCCCTGCATCTCACATCTCTCCCCCTCTGAATCTCCCATCTCTCCCCCCCTGCATCTCACATCTCTCCCCCCCCCTCTGCATCTCGCATCTCTCTCCCCCGTCATCTCCCATCTCTCCCCCCTGCATCTCACATCTCTCTCCCCCCCTCTGCATCTCCCATCTCTCTCCTCCCCCTCTGCATCTCCCATCTCTCTCCCCCCCGTCATCTCCCATCTCTCTCCCCCCCTGCATCTCCCATCTCTCCCCCCCCCTGCATCTCACATCTCTCTCCCCCCTCTGCATCTCCCATCTCTCTCCTCCCCCTCTGCATCTCCCATCTCTCCCCCCCTGCATGTGTGTTGTGTGTGTGTTTTTATGCGTGTGTTTGCATGTGTATGCGTGTGTATAATGTATTTTTTAAATAAAATAAAAAACCATTGCAAATAAAAAATATTTTTATTTATTATATTTGACACATACACATATACACATACAAACACTCTCCCCCCCCCCTCTGCATCTCCCATCTCTCTCCCCCCCGTCATCTCCCATCTCTCCCTCCCCCTGCATCTCACATCTCTCTCCCCCCCCGTCATCTCCCATCTCTCCCCCCCGTCATCTCCCATCTCTCCCCCCCCTGCATCTCCCATCTCTCCCCCCCCCCTGCATCTCACATCTCTCCCCCCCCTGCATCTCACATCTCTCCCCCTCTGCATCTCCCATCTCTCCCCCCCTGCATCTCACATCTCTCCCCCCCCCTCTGCATCTCCCATCTCTCTCCCCCGTCATCTCCCATCTCTCCCCCCCTGCATCTCACATCTCTCTCCCCCCCGTCATCTCACATCTCTCCCCCCCTGCATCTCACATCTCTCCCCCCCCTGCATCTCCCATCTCTCCCCCCCCTCTGCATCTCCCATCTCTCCCCCCCCTCTGCATCTCCCATCTCTCCCCCCCCCCTGCATCTCCCATCTCACCCCCCCTGCATCTCCCATCTCTCAATCTCCCTCGCCCCCCCCCCAAGCTTCTTTGCCCCACCAACCTCCCCCCACCCCCAATCTCCCTCGCCCCCCCCCCCAAGCTTCTTTGCCAAATTGCCCCCCCAATCTCAGTCTCTCCCCCGCATCTCCATGCCATCTCTCCCTGGTCCCACGTGTCCCACTCCCTACCTTATGCGATAATGCGGCCACACTGCCGTCTGCCGGGGTGCAGGAGGGAGCGGGGTCAGAGGGAGAGTCTGGGTGCTGGTCCGGATGGGGAGTTACAGCGGTCAGCGCGGGAGAGCACGTGGCGGCCCCCACCCCTGCGTGACTGCTGCAGCTAGCCCCGCCTCCCATCCAATCCCGGGCCGCGGCTCAGCTGCCTCTTCCTCCCTCAGCATATTTTATTAAATTAATGCTGCGACTGCGAGGATCCAGGGGGGGGCAAGCGCCCCCCCCTGCGGACGCCCATGGCGATGTGCGCACATCATCCCCAGCAGACCTTTTCAAGCTTTCAGAAGGCGGGGCTACAGACCTCAGCTTTGGGGTGTTGCACTGTTGAAATCATTTTCAAGAATGATTTCATTGGCTGCCGAGGTCCCAGTGACGCTGCTGTAGTTTGAAAAAACAGCTTGAGTTGTTTATTAAAACTGTAGCCAGCGTCAACTCCGAACTTCGGCGACAGGGCAGCTGCTACCCTGACAACCGCTATTAACTTTAAATACATTGTTTCGGACGTCCCGCGCGCACTTAATCTCGCCCTCCCTCCGAAGCCAGCACCCTGAACTCGCCTTAGTTCAGCTGCCTGTAATTTCGTCTGTCCCAGCAGCTACCTGCACGTGAGAAGGCTACATTGTTTCATTATTTCCTTCCACAGCCCTAGCTAGTGAGTTGCTATAGCAACCTCAGCCTTTCTCCTAGAATGGGCTATTCTATTTCCCCCCGTCCCTGCTGACAGTTAGTTCAGTCCCATACTTTTCCTGTGTGACACTCAGCCCTTACTTCCTTTCCACCCAGGACACTGAGTGAGTGCCTGCCTGCTATTAGCCCCAGCAAGGCTTTTCTGTTTTTTACACAGTCTTACCCTGATATTAGCACTTCAGACAGAGAAGCGCCCCCTGCCCACACTACATCTGCCAGTACCTTTCTTCCTATGACTTTCCTTCAATAAAGTTAAGAAAGACAAAAGGACGTGTTGTGCTTTGGAAGAGGGAAGACATGAGTTAAACTAACTGAAATTATTCACACATCATACGTGACCCTGGTTCCAGGATAGCGTTACTCACATCCAGACTAGATTTGAGAGGGTGTGTGTGCTGTGTGTGTGAGTGTTTGCACTGCAGGGGCGGTACCGTGTTGTGTGTTTGTGCGCTTTAGGGGGGTGCGATGTGGGCGCTGCAGGTTGGGTGCCATGTTGCGTATGTGTGTGCTGCGCAGGGGGGTCCCATGTTGTGTGTGCTGCGCGGGAGTCCCATGTGGTGTGCTGCGCGGGGGGAGGGCCGTGTGTGTGAGGGGTGCCCTTTTGTGTGCACTGCAGGGGGGGTGCCATGTTGTGTGTGTGTGTGCTGCAGGGGGGGTGGACATGTTTTGTGTGTGTGTGTGCGTGCTGCAGGGGGGTGCCATGTGTGTGTGTATACTGCGCAAGGGGGGGTGCCATGTTGTGTGTGTATATACTGCGCATTGAGGGGTGCCATGTTTGTGTGTGTGTTGCGCAGGGGGGGGAGTGCCATTTTGTGTGCGTGTTGCGCAGGAGGAGGGAGCCATTTTGTGTGCGTGTTGCGCAGGAGGAGGGAGCCATGTTTGTGTGTGTTGCGCAGGGGGGGGGAGTGCCATTTTGTGTATGTGTTGCGCAGGAGGGGAGTGCCATTTTGTGTGCGTGTTGCGCAGGAGGAGGGAGCCATTTTGTGTGCGTGTTGCGCAGGAGGAGGGAGCCATGCTTGTGTGTGTGTTGCGCAGGGGGGGAGTGCCATTTTGTGTGTGTGTTGCGCAGGAGGGGGGGAGTGCCATTTTGTTTGCGTGTTGCGCAGGAGGAGGGAGCCATGTTTGTGTGTGTGTTGCGCAGGGGGGGAGTGCCATTTTGTGTGTGGGCTGCGTCAGGGGGATGATTAAAGTGTATTGAGGAGAGGCAGGTATTACATTTATTGAGGAGAGGGCGAGACGAAAAATTTAAGGTAAATCTGCCCTGAGTAAAACTTAAGTAATGCAGTATTATTTCCTGGCGTTAGCCTTAGGGAATATGGAATGTAATGAGGTCATTTGCGTTATTTACGATGATGGCCGTTACAAATAATGCCAAGTTATTAATCAATGTTTCATTCACTGTTACAAACCCGGTGAAAAATCAGCAAAAGGTTCGTAAAAGCAAATCATGAAAATCACAGCTATTGTAGAACAGGAGCGGCCAACTGCAGTCTTCAAGAGCCATCAACAGGTCAGGTTAAGGATATTTCTGCTTCAGTACAGGTGGCTCAATCAAAATGACTGAAGCAGGGGTATCCCTAATACCTGACCTGTTAGTGGCCCTTCAGGATTGGAGCTGGTACCCCCGCTGCAGTAGATGGCACTTTCATTGAGGCCAAATATATATCTAGAAGCATTTAAGTCATTGGGAGAGTGACCATCCGATCCTTATTATCAAATGAATGATATACCCCAAAAATGTTCCCAGAGGCAAACCGCACTTAGTTACCTAGCGCAGTGTTTGTCAACTCCTGTCCTCAATCAAAATGACTGAGCTACCTCAAACAGGGGTATCCTTAAAACCTGACCTTGAGGATGAAAATGGAAAGAATCAGACTAGCCAGTCCCGTATAATGTATAAAATACTGTATATCTAATAAATAGAGCTCTGCAAAACGTGCATAAATGGGACTTGTATTTATATATGCCCCCATGGTCAGCATAGCAACGCTCCCACAATCACGTTCACCGGGTGTATCATTTCCCTGCAAATAACTGTTTACCTGTGCATTAAACGTCCCAGCAGATAATTAGAGACAATTCCGCACCAAAGCCACAGAGCTCACTGCTTGTTTTCAGGGACATTCCTGTTATACAACTGGTCCAGAACACAGATTTGTGGGCTCGGGTTTCACAGTAAATTCTCAGAATGTGAATGTCTGGCATCGCAAACAAGACATGTCAGGACATGTCAGGACAGACTGACTGGAGATACTTATTATTTCTGTCTGAGCGAATGTGTTTGGGTGTTTGTTTCTGGTGCCCCTGGAAGTGCTTGCAACCCTAAGCCTGGATATGCCTACAGCTGCAATACTACTGGATGGGATACACGTGTCACATCCTAACCTCCAGCTCTAAAAAAGAGATTACATTGCATCGCTTTTGTGCAGAAGTGATATATCATTTGAGTAATAATCCTCTCAGAACAGGGCGTTACTGGCCAATAATGCCCTGGTTGGAAGAGTTGAAGGCCCGAGGCGAAATGTAGGCTTATAAAATAAATAAATAATGGACACTTGTATAGCTATATAGATTTTTTATTAAAATAAAATTGTTAATACACTAAAGCACCTCACTATACACACACTGCAATCTCTCTCTATATATATATTGGTCAGGTAAATTGTAAAATAGGGTTTCATGCATCACACAAGCATCAGGGGTACATGCAAAGGAGCGAAGTTTCGGACTTCCCGGTTGGTACGAAACATCGCTCCTTTCTTTCCTGTATGTACCCCTTAAAGAAGATCAGTCTTTCTGGACTTGCTGGTTCGCAAAATGAAGATTTTCTTCATTAAATTCAATATATATCAAATAGTCCATGGTACAGTTCTTTTCTTAATTTAATCAGGGACAAAATAGAAAACCTCTTTCACAGCATAATTTCAGTTCATCATCAGGTTTGCATCAGTCAGGCATATCGCTATGGAGGGGAGAATCTTAGCTTGGTCTTTGCTTGGTGGCAAAGGGATTCTGAATTTCATAAGTTCAAATGCAATCTTCATACTTTTCTCTCAAACAGTCTCACTTCTTTTTCCCTCTCTGAGCTCAAAATACTCTTAGTTAATTATCAATCTTATAACACTATTTCTTCATACAGCTCAACCTCGTTATAACGCAGTCCGTTACAACACGAATCCGCTTATATCGCGATGCAAGCGTGGCTCCCAATTTTCGTATTTATGACTACTTTACAACACGATTATTGGTATCTTAAATACTTTATTGTACAATGCATACAATTGTACATTATTTCTAACTTTGGACCCCAAGCACAGCGTTATAAAGGGGTTGAGCTGTATTTACAATATTTACTGTGCAGAAGAAACTCTTTGTTGTGTCACAAAGTAACCACAGTTAATCCTATGTTAAGACCTAACTCCATTGTATTGTCTGTTACTACAAGCTACAGTACAGTATCTATACTGTGCATGCCATGTCTTGTATTATATGTATACCCTGTTCATTTATGTAACTATTTGTAACCATGTATTATTTGTCTTAACTCTGTGCACAGGACATACTTGAAAATGAGAGGTAACTCTCAATGTATTACTTCCTGGTAACACATTTTATAAATAAATAAATAAATTTAATTAACCTTTGAATTCAAACTCTTACAATTTAGCTGACAAACATTTCCACATCTACCTGTGACTGATTTTTATCTTATCATTGCAGCTAATCATTCTTCAATATAATTCTAACAACTTAAATTAACCAGTTACATGATGAATATATATTTATATATATATATATATATATATATATATATATATATAAAGAAAAGAAAAAAGCGCGCCCAATCCTAGTGCGTTACTGTATAAAAAATGGATTTAATGTTCAAAAACTCAATGGTCAAACTCACAAACAATGAAGGTAAAAAAGCATGTATGAGATCATTACTCATGCTCCGAATAGTCAGCAAGAACCTCTCCTCTGTTCAGCTGCTCCGCAGACCGGTAGAGTCCTCGTGAGTCTCCATCCAGCAGGAACTCTCGGCATCAGTAGCTTCACAAATTCTTTCCCCGGGGAACGCACACCAGATGTCCCTGGTTCCAAGCAAGGGGGAAGGAGGAAGGCGGAAGTAGCAGGACCGAAGAATGATAGCAGTCTTTGAGTGAGGTGGCGGTAGCTTGCTAAACAAACGCTAGGTCATCCACAACACATAAACCCTACGCGTTTCATCAGACATGCTGATTTCATCCCCTGATGCTTGTGTGATGCATTAAACCCTATTTTACAATTTACCTGACCAGTGAGTGCAGTGTAATATGTCATGTGTTGTTGTTCATCTGAAGTTGTATTTACCTAATTTTTAGACCTGCTAAGGAACAGGTGATTGTTATTATGTCCTGATATGTAAAACCATGGAATTCAAAGAGGGTATACTTTCTTTGTCACATGACTGTATGTATATATGTGTATATGTGTATGTATGTGTGTATATATATATATATATATTATATATATATATACAAAGAGTCTGAGATATCGGGGGCTACCGATGGAGGGGGCTCAATGCTCAATATTCTGAGGCCAGAGTCATGTTTAGTATGAATAGCCCAGATAGGTTAAACTCGTTCCTTTTACAAGCACAACAAGTTCTTTGTCTTTCTTCACTTTATTGAGAAAAGCATGGATATACAAAGGCACTTGTGGATGATGGTGTTGGGAGAGAATGTCTCTATGGTGAGTGCGCTTGATAGTGGGGAAAGGTGAAATGGATGAGGCCCTGCCAGTAGAGCAAATTACAGAAGGTACTCACTCAGCCAGTGTTGAATGTGAAAAGGAAGTGCCAGTGTATTCTGGGTAACAAGATAGCCTGGGGACAGACCATATGTCAGCAAGGCAGAGGGGGAGAGAGCAGACTAGCCCATTCTGATAGAAAGGCTGAGGTTGCTGTAGCAACTCACTGGCATAATGCAGAGACAGGGATTGGAACAATGTGTCTAACACACAGGCATAGTGTGTGTATACAGAGCAAAATACATGCAGCTGGGAATGAGAAACTGACAAGCAGAAGCTGCAAAGGAAAGGGGGTGGGTGAAACAGAGATGTGATTCTTGTTCCATGACACTCCCCGTCTGGTATCTGGAGATACCACTATAATAAAGTATGTGGAACATATGTGCAATGCAAACATAATATAACAATGCAAAAGTCCATGTCCACATAGCGATGTGATACCGGCTGGCATCACTGGCTTCAAAGTCCCTTGGCCAAGGTTCTTGGGCAAAGGATGCAAAGTGGAGGCACCGCTCCAGGTTAGCTGGGTGCACCACAGTGTCTCTCTTGGTGAAAGTCTCTGGCACTGTTTCCTTTTGAACTTATGGAAGAACAGTCCTTTTGTCTCAGTAGTTTTACCTACGGAGTGCATCCCCTTGTAGGTATGCTAGTTGTGGCAGCCTGTCACTCTAACACCTGGTGTTTGGCAGAAGGAGATGGCTTTTGGGTCCTTGTGGAAGCGGATCGACACTCCTGGAAGACTAGTTGTTGAATCTAGTCCAGTAAAGAGGGCGTCGTTCAGGGAGACTCCTTGGAGCTGAGCACTGGGGCTGAACACTACACGGATTTGATCTGGTTCTTGAGGGTGGTAGACCCCAGATGACTGGAGGTACCAGCATTCTTCACCTTTCTTTATTAGAGGTGCTGGCTTTGCGTGGCCGGTAAGGAATATCTTCTGGATGAAGTCCACAAAGTTGTTTTTGGTCTCCGGTTCCCTTTGTAGGTCGCAGAGGTGCGAAGTGAACCTAGAGATGGTATGTTCTCCATTGTTTGGGAGGCGCCTTCTTGGTGAACGGAATGGTAGCGGGTTCACCCAACTGCCCAGTCCCTCTCTGACGAGCTCCTTGACCGTTAACATTGGAAATCCTCTATCTTCCATCGATGGTGTTTGCTTGTCGTCGTCCCTTGTGGTCTGGAACGCTATGCACCCTAAGTCCTCGGTGCATTCCTCTTGCACGAGAACGTCTCCACGTATTTTTGTGATACGCCTTTGTGTCTCTTTGTTGACTGTCGTCAGGAGGCTGTTTTCTCCTAGGACAGGACGAAGAACAGCCTCTTTTGTCCTTGTAAATCCCTTTGTGAAATGTCTCTGCGACTGTCTCTTTTTTGACATGCGAGAGGACAGTCTTTTTGCCACTGTGGCTTCACCTGCAGGGCGCAATCTTTTGCGGCTATGCCAGACGTGACAGCTGGCTGCCTTGTCGCTTGATACTCTGTGGAGAGGAATGGCTGTACGTCTCAGCTGTGTCATTGCTCTCAAGGGAACTGTCTGATTGTTTCTTTTCCTTTGGGAGATCCTTTTGTCGGTCACCTTCGGGAGGTTACTTTCTTCCTTCGGTGGAGTCGACTCATTATCCTTGGTTGTCTTAACCACTAAGCATCCTAGGCCATTGTCACATCCCCCTGATGTGAGGATGTTCTTGTCGATCTCAAGGGTATGACCTTGTCTCTTCTCTTCACTTGGCCCTTCTGTCACTTGGAGATGGCCAAGACATGGTTCAGAGAGGGATGTGTGTCCACATTCTGTTATTATCGTTCTGCGGGCGTCAACATAGTCTTGTCCGTGCCCTTTGTCAGTGCACGCGTTGCCCACTATCACCCATCCTAGGTCAAGTCTTTGGGCGTATGGTGCGTTGTGGGGTCCGTTACGCTGTTTACAGACTTTATGTACCCTCAAGATGTCCCTACCGAGCAGCAGCAAGATCTTGGCGCCTTGTTCTACCGGCGGGATGTAGTTGGCTATTCCTCTGAGGTGCGGGTGATGGCGTGCTAAGTCTGGTGTGGGAATCTCGTCCCTGTTTGTGGCCATGTGGTTGCACTCGATGAGTGTGGGGAGAGCTATCTTCACTCTGTTATCCACTGAACGTATGACATAACCGCTTGCTCTTCTCCCTGTTGTCTCAGTTGAACCTGCACAGGTTCTGAGGGTGTAGGGTGAGGCATTTTCTTGTGAGTTGAATAAGTTGAAGAACTCCATCTTCGCCAATGATCTGTTGCTTTGATCATCGAGGATTGCATACATCCGAATAGACTTCTCAGGTTGTCCCTGGGGGTGCACTGCGACAAGGCATATTTTGGAGCAGGACATTTTGTCACTTCCTTTTCTGCAAACCTCGGTGCGCTGAGACGTGACAGATGTTGGCTCTCCTCCTTCCTCCCCGCCATGCTCCGCTATGGAGGATGGGTTGTTGAGTTGGTGGAGTGTCAGCGCCTCTGGATGTAAAGATGTTACGTGCTTGTCACTTGCACGCTGCACATTTGATTTCTTCTTTACAGTCTCTGGCTAGGTGAGTCGTGGAACCACAGCACCTGAAGCAAACTCTGAATTCTCTGAGTAACCTCTTGCGTTCCTCTAGGAACCCAAAGCACCTGTTAAGTGGGTGTGGCTTCTTGTGTATGGGACATTCCCTGTTTGGGTCCCTTGGTTCCTCGTCTCCGGCGACCGACTGATCGGGAGTAGTTTGGGTCGTGGGAGACACGTCCGTCCTGTGGACCGAGATGGGTGTTTGAGTGTTACCGTATCTCGCCACTGGTCTCCCATTCCTCAGGCTGCTTGCACTGTGTGTGGTTTGCGCACCCAAGATGAAACTGGGATCGTTCCTTGTCCTTGCCGCTTCGCGGATGAAGCTCAAGAAGAATGAGAATGGGGGGAAGGCGACTTGCTTCTCCCTTTTGTATTTGGAGCCTTGTGAAATCCATCTTTCTTGGAGGTTGTAGGGTAGCTTTTCCAAGATGGGTCTCACTCCGCGAGCTGAGTCTAGGACGTTGAGACCTGTTAAGGAATGGTCTTTTCTTACAAACTCCAGCTCTTGCAACAGGTCTCCGAGCTCTCGTAATTTCGAGTAGTCTTTAGTTGTGATCCTGGGAAAGCTGTTGACTCTTTTGAAGAGCGAATCCTCGACTGCTTCGGGGCTACTGTAGCACTATTCTAGCCTTTCCCATACTAGGTCGAGACCTACTTGGGGGTGGTTCGCAATTGCCGTCCAAAGTCTCTTCGCGTGCTCCCTGGATTCATTTCCCAGCCATTTGGATAGCAGGTTGAGCTCTTCCCTTGCTGAGAAGCCCAGGCTGTTGATTGCGTCCTTGAACGTGAACTTCCACGTCCGGTAGTTCTCAGGACGGTCGTCAAAGTTGGTGAGTCCTGTTTGCACCAGGTCGCACCGGATCATGTACTTGGCTATGTGTGTCAGGCCTGAGGCATCGGCGTGTTGGTCACGTTCTGAGGTAGTTGCTGGGAGGGTCCGTGCGGTCGCCTCTTCCTTGGCATGGACGCGTGATGACTGCTGGTCAGTGTGAGGGGCTGTGTTCTCCCATGTGAGTGTACCTGGATTGCGAGCCTGTTGTAGTGCATCCGTGTGCGCACTGGCGTGTGGATCACTGTTGCGGCTGTGGCTATCCCAGGCAGCATGTAACATTGAAGGAGCAGCGTCTTCTGCTCGTGGACCTAGCAAGTCTTCGGTGTCTGTGGAGTCAATCCCTCCGTGTTGAGATGGTGTGCTGGTGTTTACACTGAAGAGGCTCCTTATGTAGTCTTCAGTGCGTTGGATAGGATCCTCTGAGGCTATCCATCTGTATGGTTGCTCTCCGCCGTCCTGTCTCGCAGCTGCTTCTAAGACTTCGGCTTGGGCTATGGCGGCAGCGGCGGCGTCCTCTTCTTTGCTTAGAGCTTCTAGATCCGCGTCCAATTCGGCCTTTCTATGCTCAGCGTCATTGGCAGTGGTGGCGTCATTGGCAGCGGCGGTGGCATTGGCAGCGGCGGCGTTAGCAGCGGCGGTGTTCTGCTCCTCCTCTTCTATGCGCGCTCTTTTTGCCCTTATGGCTGCATCTCTCCGACCATATTCGGCCCTGGCACGAGCGGCCTCTGCGGTGGCTCGCGCCTTGGTAGCGTTGGCGCTTGCGCTGGACACGTTAGATTGCGCTGATCTTGCTGACCTTGATGAATGCCTGGATGTGCTTGAGCGCTGTGATGCGGTTTCCAGCAAAAGGTCCTTTCTCTACTCTCAGCCTCCGTGATAGTGGTTAGCACGCGGCTGTCTCGTGTCAGGTCAATGTTACTCTGTAAGTCTCTTTCTTGTAGGCTTTCGCTGGTGTTGGCCCTGGTCAGGTAAGTAATGTATGCCTCTGACAGCTCTTGATAACGCGAGTGATCAGTCCTTAATTGCGTTATTGCTTGCTTGAGCTGTTGCGCATAGTTGCCAACGCTAGTAACATTGCGTATTCCCAGTGTGGTAGTTTCCCAGGCCAACTCTAATTTAGCACGGTGCGCTCCAATGTCAGTTTTGTACTTTTCGCGCGCCTTTTGCGTCAGTGTGACTGTCTGTTTAGGCCTCGCGTCTGCCTGCGCCTATTGCAGTTGCACAGCGGTCTCTGTGTCTGAGTGGTCACTCTCCTGCGTGATGTCTGGTGAGGCCCTGAGTTCTGCCATGCTGTAGGTGTATATAGGCCTTTAGCCAGTGCGTGTGGCGTGCGGTCTTTTACCTGCGTCAGCGATGGGCGACTGTCTCAGATGATGCCGAGCGGTGTCCTGCCGCGTTCAGCGTAGGGGTAGCTGTACTCACAGGTGTCCGGTGGCTCTGACCCGTGTCCTCTGGCGTGGCCCTTGGTGGCGCTTGCCGTGGGGACGTGCGCAGGGTAAGGTGAGATGGTAATCCCTCACTATGGAGCTGTGCAGAGGGTGAACTCACAGAGAAAGGCAATCAAAGTTCTGTGTATATTGCAGTCTGACTGCAGTGCTGCTGCCTTGAGTGTAGGTTGCAGGCTGTGTGCAGTGTAAGCTGCGTGCTGTTTGTAAGGCTGCTGCAGGCTGTGTGAAGAGACTGCTCTGTGTTAGCATAATGTCTTAGAGTAGCAGCTCCTGTGTATCTCCAAGACACACGGTCTTCCTTTTCACTAGTCTGAGGCCAGAGTCATGTTTAGTATGAATAGCCCAGATAGGTTAAACTCGTTCCTTTTACAAGCACAACAAGTTCTTTGTCTTTCATTCACTTTATTGAGAAAAGCATGGATTTACAAAGGCACTTGTGGATGATGGTGTTGGGAGAGAATGTCTCTATGGTGAGTGCGCTTGATAGTGGGGAAAGGTGAAGAGGATGAGGCCCTGCCAGTAGAGCAAATTACAGAAGGTACTCACTCAGCCAGTGTGGATTGTGAAAAGGAAGTGCCAGTGTATTCTGGGTAACAAGATAGCCTGGGGACAGACCATCTGTCAGCAAGGCAGAGGGGAGAGAGCAGACTAGCCCATTCTGATAGAAAGGCTGAGGTTGCTGTAGCAACACACTGGCATAATGCAGAGACAGGGATTGGAACAATGTGTCTAACACACAGGCACTGTGTGTGTGTACAGAGCAAAATACATGCAGCTGGGAATGAGAAACTGACAAGCAAAAGCTGCAAAGGAAAGGGGGTGGGTGGGTGAAACAGATGTGATTCTTGTTCCATGACACTCAAACTGTCCCGGTCCCGGTGTTTGAGGGGGGCTCACCCCAGTGGTCTGGACCCGGGACGTTAGGCCCCTCAGTAAGTCAGGCCCTATCCTCACCTTCAGGCCTTTACCTCGGCTCCAGGAAGGAACTGATCCCACCACACGCTGCTCAACAGTTGGGGTCTGGGGAAGGGTGTAAGGAGAGAGAGAGGGTGAGTGGAAGACAGAGGAAGAGAGTGAGGAGGGGGTAGAAAGGGAGTGAGAGAGATAGGGGATGTGAGAGAAAGGGAGATTGGAGTTGGAGCGGTGCAAGATAGAGACTGAAAGAGGGGGGACTAAGAGAGGGGAGTGGGGAAATGAGAGAGGGGAGAGGAAGAGTGAGAGAGGGTGTGTGCGAGGGAGAAGGTGTGAGGGGGAGTGAGAGAGGGAGAGACTGAGGGCACATGAGATAGAGGGGGGGTAGAGAGAAGGGGAGTGAGAGGGGATTTGAGAGAAAGGAGGGAGCAGAAGAGAGGGGAGGGATATAGAGGGGGGAGTGAGATCAGAGTAAGAGAGTGAGGGGGGAGAAATAGAGACTGAAAATGAGAGAGAGAGGGGGGTAGAGAGGTGGGGAACTTGCAGGGTTAAGTTACGATATGCCTCCTCATCCCCCCCTCACCCCCCACCCCCCACCAATCCCTCCTGCTCAACAAACCAGGGCCCGGAGGAGATCTGAGCCAACACTGTCAGTGGCCCTGGTGTCGGTGGCCCTGGTGTCAGTGGCCCTGGTGTCAGTGGCCCTGCTGCCGGTGGCCCTGCTGTCGGTGGCTCTGCTGTCGGTGGCCCTGCTGTCGGTGGCCCTGCTGCCGGTGGCCCTGCTGTCTGTGGCCCTGCTGTCGGTGGCCCTGCTGTCGGTGGCTCTGCTGTCAGTGGCCCTGCTGCCGGTGGACCTGCTGTCTGTGGCCCTGCTCTCGGTGGCTCTGCTGTCGCTGGCTCTGCTGTCGGTGGCTCTGGTGTCGGTGGCCCTGCTGTCGGTGGCACTGCTGTCGGTGGCCCTGCTGTCGGTGGCACTGCTGTTGCTGGCCCTGCTGTCGGTGGCCCTGCTGTCGGTGGCCTTGCTGCTGCTGGCCCTGCTGTTGCTGGCCCTGCTGTCGGTGGCTCTGCTGTCGGTGGCCCTGCTGTCGGTGGCACTGCTGTCGGTGGCACTGCTGTTGCAGGCCCTGCTGTCGGTGGCCTTGCTGCTGCTGGCTCTGCTGTTGCTGGCTCTGCTATCGCTGGCTCTGCTGTCGGTGGCTCTGCTGTCGGTGGCCCTGCTGTTGGTGGCTCTGCTGCCGGTGGCCCTGCTCTCGGTGGCCCTGCTGTCGGTGGCTCTGCTGTCGGTGGCTCTGCTGTCGGTGGCTCTGCTGTCGGTGGCCCTGCTGTCGGTGGCACTGCTGTCGGTGGCACTGCTGTTGCAGGCCCTGCTGTCGGTGGCCTTGCTGCTGCTGGCTCTGCTATCGCTGGCTCTGCTGTCGGTGGCTCTGCTGTCGGTGGCCCTGCTGTCAGTGGCTCTGCTGCCGGTGGCCCTGCTGTCGGTGGCCCTGCTCTCGGTGGCCCTGCTCTCGGTGGCCCTGCTGTCGGTGGCTCTGCCCTCGGTGGCTCTGCTCTCGGTGGCCCTGCTCTCGGTGGCCCTGCTCTCGGTGGCTCTGCTGTCGGTGGCTCTGCTGTCGGTGGCCCTGCTGTCAGTGGCTCTGCTGCCGGTGGCCCTGCTGTCGGTGGCCCTGCTCTCGGTGGCCCTGCTCTCGGTGGCCCTGCTGTCGGTGGCTCTGCCCTCGGTGGCTCTGCTCTCGGTGGCCCTGCTCTCGGTGGCCCTGCTCTCGGTGGCCCTGCTGTCGGTGGCTCTGCTCTCGGTGGCCCTGCTGTGATGCAGTCTTACAGTATTTTCACAGCCTGTGCCTCAGAAAGCGCACAGATAACAGGTTGCTTTATTGTTTCCAAACTGGAACAAGTTGTTCCTTCTGTGTAATGATGATTGAGCCTGTGAATGGGTGGTCTGCTCCTGTGTTATCCATCTGACCACCTGGCTTCAAATGATGCTGGAATTTGTCCGAAGGGAATAACTGAATGCCAAGAAAGGCCCAGACACAGCAGGATCTCTGCGCCCCAGCCGGCATCTTTAACTAGGGTGAGACGCAGGTCGGAATAAGCATGCTAAACGCGCGTCTTTGCTAGAACCACTCCTTGGCTTTGCTGTTTGTGTTCAGCGCAGAGAAAACAGAGGGAGAGAAGGAGGGGGGGGGGGGCGCTTTTTAATCACCAGACCCTCAAAACAAAACAAATATACAGAATGAAATTAGTTCCCAGTCTCTCAAGCGATGATTTGATGTTTGTGTTGTAATAAAATATCATAGTACAAAAACCCCGAAATAATAACCCTGTACTCATCCCTCCGAACTAATGATGTGGATAGTTTGCTGTATTGCAGACCTGACTCCCAGTCACCCGGAGACTGCTGAACAACCCGCTGAGAAGGGGGTAACTCACAGTAATCAATTAACTACGTCAGCAACTTGAATGAAGGATAATGTATCCTTAGCCGTCACTATGTAGGCAACAGACCCTGGAAAATCAGAATCCGCCGGGTTTAGAATTAGAAGCACAAGGATGAAGATCTGAAGATGATGAGGAGTCACGCTGGAAACAGCCGTTTTGTCTGCTCCTGATTTCTTACTACTACCCACAAGTATTCTGCAAATACATTTCTCTTTTCAAGTTCTCCCCATATAAGCCACATGGAAGTGCAAAAGGTGATCACAATGCATAGGGCGATAGGGTAACCGTTCTGTTTAATCTCCCGGCTTTCTCTCACGCACCCAGTTTCACCCACATCCAGTTCCTTCTCTTTTCTCTTGGTACCATCTGTATCTGTCTCATTATCCTGTTGAAATTCTGCTTACACATGTGCCTGCACTGCCTCCATCCCAGAGGCCTCCTACAAAATATGTATTTATATCAACATTTATATAGCGTCCTTATCCAGGGCGGAGAAATAGAATATGTGTAGCCCTTTCAGAGTTGAATTTGCCAGTTGTCTGATATAAAGTACAAAAACATTGCAGAGAGGGCACGTATGAGAAAACAGTATATTTATAGGTAAAATATGAACAGTCCCACAACGGGACTGAACAATACACAGTAATAAAAACTTTTACAAATACAACAATATTGAAACTACAAATTATTTACGGTGTTGTTAATATTCGATGGAATACTCGCATGCACACATTGTTAAAGTACCAAGCAAATGTCTGCAACCCCAGCAGGGACCTCTGTTCACATCGGGGAGAGAGACTATTCTTAGTTACAGTCCCAAGTGCTGTATGTATACGTCCTCTCTCTACATCTAAGGACACACAGAGACACGTGGCAAAAGATGGGCACCAGAGATACCTGGGAGATATACTAATATGAATCATTTGCATATCCGATTTGCATATCTCCCAGGTATCTCAGGGGTGCCCATTGTGTAAGCAAACATTCAAACAGGTAGGGGGAAAACATGAACCTACTAATAATCGCAAGAGCGAGTAAACGCCAAGTAAACGCCATACTCGCAGCGAGTGTTGACGAATAGTTCACCCATCTCTATTCCTGACGCAAAGGAATGAATGATGCCCCCTACTGGCCAAATAACACTAATGCAAAATACAAGAAGAGGCAGAATGCTCCATATAGGGCAGGGGTGCGCAAAATGGTGGGGGGTTGGCAGTGTTTACAGAGGTCCGAAAGCATTTAAATTAAATGCTGGGGATTGAGCTAGGCCTCTGTCACTTCACTTACCTTGACTTCCAGCGGTGTGTCTCCATGACAACTCAAATGACGCCGCGGGGTCACGTGATGTCGTGTTGCCATGGCAACGTCACATGACCCCACTGCGTCATTTGACGCCAGATCCTAGAGGGGGGGGGGAGCAGGCAGGGGGGCGCAGGGAGAAAAGTTTGCGCACCCCTGATATGCGGCAGTGTTTCCCAAACTTGGGGTGACAGGAGGGACACACACTGGGCTATGCAGAAAGTAGCACAGAGAAAGGAATGCATTATGTGTCAAATAGAGAGGGACAGGACAGGAAAGCAGTTTTACTGCATCGATAACCAACTAATTTTTGTCACTATTTGGGATTCCTTTTTTAATAATGGGATGTTTTGTGGATCCAAATCTTGGACATCTTCCTTTGCACACAGTTTAAAGAAGGGGTCCCAAAGACAAAACATATGGTTTTGGGGTGCCCAGGTTGGTTTAAAAGACACCTTGATATAGCGGAAGATTGGTGCCAAGTCAGCGTGCAAACCAAGTGATGAATATGTTTGCGCTTGCCCTTTGTCTTCCATTCATGTGAATCATGACTTGTTTCCTGGCTTCAGTCTCATTTAGTCATTTACGGAGAAGGAGCGGCTCAGTGAGTACAGACACTGACTGGCACTGAGTGTGAGGCAGGGGAGCCTGGGAGAAGGAGCGGCTCAGTGAGTACAGACACTGACTGGCACTGAGTGTGAGGCAGGGGAACCTGGGAGAAGGAGCGGCTCAGTGAGTACAGACACTGACTGGCACTGAGTGTGAGGCAGGGGAACCTGGGAGAGGGAGCGGCTCAGTGAGTAAAGACACTGACTGGCACTGAGTGTGAAGCAGGGGAACCTGGGAGAGGGAGCGGCTCAGTGAGTAAAGACACTGACTGGCACTGAGTGTGAAGCAGGGGAACCTGGGAGAAGGAGCGGCTCAGTGAGTAAAGACACTGACTGGTACAGTGTGAAGCAGGGGAACCTGGGAGAAGGAGCGACTCAGTGAGTAAAGACACTGACTGGCACTGAGTGTGAAGCAGGGGAGCCTGGGAGAAGGAGCGGCTCAGTGAGTAAAGACACTGACTGGCACTGAGTGTGAAGCAGGGGAGCCTGGGAGAAGGAGCGGCTCAGTGAGTAAAGACACTGACTGGCACTGAGTGTGAAGCAGGGGAGCCTGGGAGAAGGAGCGGCTCAGTGAGTAACGACACTGACTGGCACTGAGTGTGAAGCAGGGGAGCCTGGGAGAAGGAGCGGCTCAGTGAGTAAAGACACTGACTGGCACTGAGTGTGAAGCAGGGGAGCCTGGGAGAAGGAGCGGCTCAGTGAGTAAAGACACTGACTGGCACTGAGTGTGAAGCAGGGGAGCCTGGGAGAAGGAGCGGCTCAGTGAGTACAACTAAATACAAACAACAAATCACTGATATAGTGTACAAATATAGACAGTAATTTAATATATAATTAAAAAATACACATAAAAACAACAAACAAATGCTTGTTGGGCAGGGAACACACTAATAAAGTGATGGCGTCCAGTAGGGCTAAAACTGAAACCCTACTTACAGCAATGCTGAATGGTAAAAGCCTGTATTGCAATCACACACCCTCCGTGGCCTGGGTAGGAGATGGATTCACTACACCGTCAATGTGCTGCTGCACCGCAGGGTAGCGCCTCTCCCGTGGTAACACACCGCCAGCCGCCTCACTAGTACTCGGACGCGTGTATGCTCATAGATGGAGGAGCACCAGAGCTCAAAGCCGCCGAAGGCCTCACTGGGACCGTCACGCGGACCTCGGGTCTCGCGTACCATGTGACGTCACCGCTGTGAGCTGGGACAGGGGAGGGAAGCTCGCAAGTGCCAGGCACTGAGACAGCCAAAGCTGCTGGGGGAGGGAAGGCAAATAAACAGGAGATGGAAGCCAAATAGTCCTTGCCAAAAGTAATAGTCCACCCTACGTGTTTCGTGACGTCAGTCACTTCGTCAGGGACAGGCTTTTTACCATTCAGCATTGCTGTAAGTAGGGTTTCAGTTTTAGCCCTACTGGATGCCATCACTTTATTAGTGTGTTCCCTGCCCAACAAGCATTTGTTTGTTGTTTTTAAGTGTATTTTTTAATTATATATTAAATTACTGTCTTTATTTGTATACTATATCAGTGATTTGTTGTTTGTATTTAGTTGCACTATGATCTTTTTTCTCTTTTTTTCTTCTCTTTTATGTTGTGGTCTTACATGTTTGTTTGTCTGAGATTGCATTGAGGACACTTCCATGGAACTCATCCCAACCCTTTGAATTGGACTACATTTGGTCAGAATTTCATTCCTTTTGGCGCCGGTTTATTTTAATTAATTGTGTATTTTTTGGTTTGTGTCACCTATTGTTCCTGGCAGCCTTTGCCTTAATATTTTAGGAGTTTATATATATTTATTAGTTGTTTAATTGACACTAATTTTTGTAATTTTAGCAATAGCGCTGTTCCCACTGCCCTTCCCCTTTATCTCAGTGAGTACAGACACTGACTGGCACTGAGTTTAAAGTAGGGTAACCTGGTTTAATTCCTGGTGTCGGCTCCTTGTGACTCTTGGGCAAGTCACTTTATCTCCTTGTGCCTCACACACCAAAAACATAGATTGTAAGCTCCACGGGGCAGGGACTGTGTCTGCACAATGTCTCTGTAAAGCGCTACGTAAAACTAGCAGCGCTCTACAAGATCAAACAATTATTATTAAGATTCTTGTTGACATCACTGCTGATAGAGAAGAAACGTCATTACAAAAAAAGCTCCTGTGACTGCTGAGGGACATATTCTCTATTATATAGTCTCGATTATTCCCTTTGTAGCGATTATCGGTTCCCAGGTAGGGTGCTGATGTTCTTTGCCAACTACGACAGTTAAAAGGACCTCTCCACTTGCTGCAGGTTAATTCCCGTCGTGTTAAGTACCCGGAAAGCAGTGTAATACGGTCTAACGTCATTCTTTTACTGTACCATGTGATGTTAGCGTTGCAATATTTCTGCATTTTATTGTTATTGTTTCACACTCACTATACTGCGGAAGATGCAGCAGTATAAATAAATGACCATGTAATAGTATCCTGATGGTGAAGCCAGGCCTGTGATCACCCTTAGCAATAGGCTAACAGGATTTCAGATGGAGACTGGTACAGTGCGGTGAATGTATAGTTGCCAGGCCTCGGCGCGGTCTGCTTCCAAGGTCACGCGCATGTGCCGATTCAGTGCTTGAGACTTTACCCTTCCGCCCACACTGAGGACGCAGTGGCCATCTTGGCTATTGGCAACCTGCCTATAAATAGTCTGGACTTCCTCCAGGAAGTTGGAGGGTAAGGTGGGATACCTGCTCAAACCTATTCTGTTAGGTGGAGTATTAACTGGAGGGGTGCGATCAGGAATAGTTAAACTGAACCATACTGTACTATATAATAATTTGTAACATTTCGGTTTGTTTCCTGCACCGTTTTTGATGTATATTAATGAAATGTTGTTTTATTTAGAGGATCTTCAGAGTGCATTACTAGGGATGTTTTGTGTATAGTATCCTCCAGGAAGAATGGTTTCCTGTTGGTTTCTGTCCATCTCCAGCCTGTGACCCCGACATCGCTATACTCATTCAGGACTCTGTCTCTCGGTTCGGGTCAGTGATTGTATATCCGACCTCAGCCCTGCGGGTTCGCTTCCCGCTCTGAGACGAGCATCGTTACAATTGTGCAATGAGGAGTCATTCATTGGCATGTATGGATTATTACACCATTCCAAGCTGCAATGTCGAGCATACAAGGTTCAGTAACCACATGACTATGTCCGGCCCATTGCAAGTCCTGATATGTATTATCGGGTGAGTCCAGCTCCCTGGCACTCAGATATAAGGAGATAAGGAGATATGGGATTCCTGTGTGTGATACCCTCCTATTTACCAGTGCAATGCCAGAATACAATGGACAATGTGTTTGGTCCATGGCTGTCTCTCCTCTGGCCGCTGTAAGAATTAGATATGAGGAGAGACCGTGGACATTTACAAACCCCTACACGGAAACATCTGAGGTTTAACAAGCAAAATGAGAAAACCTGCATAATATCAATCAATGTTCAGCAATGTGTATCTACCAAGGGACAAGGGGTGTGCAAACAGATACCTACAGTGCCACCTGCTGGTAGTTTTATGTCTGCACGGTTTCTCATACGGCAAGATATGTAAGTGCCGTGTATTACCTCACATAGAAACCTTTCAAATCCTGCTACTCAGCTCTACGGCCACTCACATAGGGGAGTGATGTTACTCACCAGATATCGTTTTATTATTCTCATCTTTTTGGAAAATAAACAGAATAAATGTTATGAGGTCTGCAGGCCAACACTTCCCTGCTCCTACTGCACCATATGCATTCCTTTGTGTGAATAAAGTCTGGTTTGGCCTAAACCTTCCAGGCTAATAGATTTGGGTTAGATGTAAGGAAACACAAGCATGCTCTCTGCACCCCTGCCAAGCTCTTTGTCCCTTGGAATGGACGACCATGGGTTATTTTGCTCTGTTTGGAACGGGAAACACAAGAGAACAGGAATACCTACATTTGCTGCAAGGGAGCACTTTGGGGTCTTGAGAGACAGAGAGACTTAATCCTCATCCTCAAACGCGCCAATAATGTAAAATGATGCATTATTAGAGAAATCATATATACAGGAATCCTTATCTTATACTATATTAGTGAAAGCACTGTATGTTTGCCTGCCTGGATGTCCGGTGTCCCTAGCGGCAATCTCATTGGTCCCTTGGGCCGCCCGCCCCCGCACACCTCTCACTGGCCTCACACACTCACACCACCCCCTTGGCCCGCCCCCCACACCTCGCATTGGCCTGAGGCGGAGTGACGGGCCAAAGGTCCACAAAAAAAAAAAAAAACACACACACACACACACACACTGTCACACACACACACACACACACACACACACACACACACACACACACACACACACACACACACACACACACACACACACACACACACACACACACACACACACACACACACACACACACACACACACACACACACACACACACACACACACACACACACACACGGGGGGGTGTTACATACATTAGCGGGGCTCACAGTGTTAGCAGCACATCTCCCGCTCTCTTACCCACCGGTCCCGGAGGCTCCGCCTCTCCCTGTTTCCCGCGCTTTCACCCCCCCCCCCCGCCTCCACGTAGGAGCTGCCGGACGGGTGAGTGAGCGGTCTTCACGTCCCCTCACCTCCCCTCACTAACTTCCCCTCCACCCCCCCCCCCCCCGGCGCCGCTACACTCAGCGGGGGAGCGGAGTGATCACCTCCCCTCACTCACTTCCCCTCCACCCCCCCCCGGCGCCGCAACACTCAGCGGGGGAGCGGAGTGATCACCTCCCCTCACTCACTTCCCCTCCACCCCCCCCCCCCCCGGCGCCGCTACACTCAGCGGGGGAGCGGAGTGATCACCTCCCCTCACTCACTTCCCCTCCACCACCCCCCGGCGCCGCTACACTCAGCGGGGGAGCGGAGTGATCACTTCCCCTCACTCACTTCCCCTCCACCCCCCCTCCACCTCCCCTTACCCACCCCTCACTACACTTCCCCTCCCTTCCACATTCACCTCACCTCCACCCCCCCTTCACCTCCCCTCCACCCCCCCCCCCTTAACCTCCCCTCCACCCCCCCCTTCACCTCCCCTCCACCCCACCTTCACCCCCCTTCACCCCCACCCCCACCTTCACCCCCCTTCACCTTCCCTTCACTCCCCCTTACAACCTCCCACCACCTCCCCCCCTTCCCCCCTTCCCACCACCTCCCCCCTCTTCCCACCACCTCCCCCCCTTTCAACCCCCCCCTTCCCACCCTCCCCCCCCCTTCCCACCACCTTCCCACCACCTCCCCCCCTTCCCACCACCTCCCCCCCTTCCCACCTCCCCCCTCCTCCCCCCTTCCCACCACCTCCCCCCTCCTCCCCCCTTCCCACCACCTCCCCCCTCTTCCCCCCTTCCCACCACCTCCCCCCTCTTCCCACCACCTCCCCCCTTCCCCTCTTCCATCTCCCCCCTTCCCCTCCTCCATCTCCCCCCTTCCCCTCCTCCACCTCCCCCCTCCTCCACCTCCCCCCTTCCCTTCCTCCACCTCCCCCCTTCCCCTCCTCCACCTCCCCCCTTCCCCTCCTCCACCTCCCCCCTTCCCCTCCTCACCTCCCCCCTTACCCTCCTCACCCTCCTCACCTCCCCACTTCCCCTCCTCCACCTCCCCCCTTTCCCCATCCCCCCCTCCCTTTCCCCATCCCCCCTCCCTTTCCCCATCCCCCCCTCCCTTTCCCCATCCCCCCCTCTCCCCTCTTCCCCCCCTCCACCCCCTTCACCCCTCCACCCCCTTCACCCCTCCACCCCTCTTTCCCCCTTTCCCTCCTCCCCCCCCTTTTCCCCTCCCCCACCTTTACCCCCTTCACCCCCCTCCCTTCACCTCCTGTCACCCCCCCCTCCCTTCACCTCCCGGCAACCCCCTCCACCTCCCGTCACCCCCCCTTCACCTCTCCCCCTTCACCTCCCCTCACCCCTCCTTCACCTCCCCTCGCCCCCCCTTCACCTCCCCTCCGCCCCCCCTTCACCTCCCCTCCACCCCCCTTCACCTCCCCTCACCACCCCCCCCTCACCTCCCCTCCGACCTCCCCTTCGCCCCCCTTAACCTCCCCTCACCACCCCCCACCACCCCTCCGACCTCACCTCCCCTCCTTCAACGCCTTTCGTCCGCCCTCCCGCCTCTGCCTTTCGCCCACCCGCACTTCTGCCTTTCACCCGCCCACCGCTCACATCCCCGCGCCACACAGCCGCCGCACGCACTAAACAGACCTGCCACACTCGACACACACCCGCCGCCTCTCACCCACCCCACATACTCGACACACACCTGCCGCATCCTGCCCCTACGCAACAATATCACTGACCAGCTGTCACCCGCACTCGCCACACACCCGCCGCCTCACACCCTAGCAGGACCCCGACCCACAGCCAGCACTCACTACCCACGCGCCACCCGTACTGAACACCCACCCGCCGCCTCACACACGCTCACACCCTAGCAGGACACACGCCTCACATTTTCACATCACTTATGTCACCAAAATATACATTGTACTGTGGTGTGTTTACAATAAACCATTTTTATACAACATCGTATTACATTTTCTTCCATCTTTCTTTTCAACATTATTATCCAACCTTTCCAACAAATAGTCACCTATTGTTCCACCATTAATAAATAATACGACTTATTACGCATTTACATCCCGGGCAACGCCGGGTCTCTCAGCTAGTACTGTATATACGGAACAGATACGTTCCCGAAACGTTGTCCATAAACTGAAATTCCGTATATGGAACCCTATTTTCCCCTTATATAACTGGAGATGTGTTCCTACGGGAAACAATTCAGCACCAAGAAATAATAAGATCACACTTAAGAAAGCAGCAAACCTTTTTTAGCACATTTATTGGGAAATTGATAATTGTATGATAAAATATTAATAAGTCAAAATGAGGAGCGTTGGAAAAGCATTTAAGTATGAAAAGCGCACAGAAATGATGTAGAGCCGTATAAACTGCGCTGGGACAAATGACACACCATGCATTGTACGATCCCCCCTCCAAAATTTTATAATTTAAAGATTAAAAATTCTATAAATATGAATGTAACATTCTGTATATCGAATTTATTCCCTCATTTATAAATTCCATATACTGTATTGTGTTGTTGAGGGATGCCGTCCCAACAACAACCACTAGAGGTCAGTATTTCACTGATCCTCCACCTCACACCAACAGGACTCATCAATGTTAATTCAATGGCTGTGGATGGAAAATACTATATGGATCTAAAGAAAATGTGTCCACCACTGTGCCAAAAAATGGCAGAAGCAGTTATTGATATATTTGTCTTCTGTGATCTCCATGGCAATCCCTTTCAGAATCATGAAGCCTGTTTTTCAGGGCTACATATGTAGGTAAATCTCTATATAGCGCCCACCGCTATATTTAGCACCTTAGAAGAAAGACAATACAGTACAGGGAAATATAGTATAAGTGTAACACATTGACAGTAGGAAAGGAAATCCCTGCCCCGCAGAGCTTACAATCAAAGTGGTCTGTTGGGAGAGTTACAGAGACAGCAGGTGAGGGAATAAGTGCGGGAGGTGGCAGTGCGTGGCCACAATGGGTGGTAGGTGTCACTGTGGGTGTGGGACAGTAGCCATGAGCGCAGGCTATTGGGATGTTTCATTTAAGGTTTGTCTTGAAGGTGGGGAGAGAAGGTGCATGGTGTATACTGAGTGTGAGGGAGTTCCACGGGTAAGGGGCAGTGAGGGAAAAGGTATAAGGCGAGAGAGAGGGCAGTAGAGGTGAAAGGGGTGTAAAGAAGACGTGTGGGCAGAACGCAGGATATGGGCTGGGGCATAGCGAGAGATCAAAGCAGATATGTAGGGAGGAGAAGATGAGTGGAGAGCCCTGAAGGTGAGGAGGAGAACTTTGTGGGTGATTGAAAACTTGATGGGAAGCCAGAGAGGGATTTAAGGAGGAGACAAGCAGAGACTGTTTTGGGAGTGAAAGTATTCTAGCAGCCACATTTTGTATCGATGGCAAATGAGAAAGTTGTGATGCAGGGAGGCCTGTTAGCAGCATGTTTGTAAGGAATCGGGGAACACGTCCTTTGCGACATGTTCCCTCCTTACTCAGACCTCCGCTCTGGCACCAGCGCGTGTGCGCACCCCCACTCTGCTTACAGAGTGCGCCCGCACGCGCAGCTCTTCTAGTGTGCCACGGAGCTTAGCTCCACCCCCTCGGATGCACCGCGCGGCTCACGCGCGGCGTGCTCACGTGACGACGTGCACCGCTCTCCAGCTGCGTGGCAAGTATTCATCTAGCCCACTTGTCTCCTGTAGCCAATCCTTGTCCCCGCGGAGGCCACGCCTCCGCTCCGCCTCCCTTGATACTGGTTCCTGTGTGCTACAAACACCCTGCAGTTCCTGTCATACCTCGCTGCGCATAACTGGTTGTAGCCTTGAGCTCCTGCGTCTGTCGTGCCTTGCTCCTTGTCCTGTGTTCCTTCCTGCAGTTTGACTCTTTGTGTACCGACCCGGCTTGACTTTGAAACCCCTCTGGATATTGACCCCGGCTTACCCTCGACTATGCGGACCTCTCCAACCCAGACCACCGCTATACGGACCTCCACAATTCTAACCTCTCCAACCCCAGAGCACGGCTGTACGACTTCCATGATTCTGACCTCTCCAACCCCAGACCACGGCTAACGGACTTTGACCATTCTGACCTCTCCATTCCAAGACCTCGGCAAGTATCAACTAACCCGCTCTCTCCAACCCAGACCCGGCTACGTTTGACAATCCGCCTGCCAGACACGCTTCCGCTGCTGGGTGCGGGGTTTGCTACTTCCCCCCCTCAGTACCGTGGTCCTGTCCTGCTCGTGGGCAGCGCAAGCGTTACAATGTTACAATAATCCACATGGGAGAGGATAAGGGTACGCATTAGAGTTTTAGCAGTAGCGTGACAGAGGAAAGAGCGGATCTTACCAATATTACGGAGGAAGGCACAACAAGTTTTAGCCATGCTGTGAAAGTGAATGGAGAAGGAAAGGGAGGGGTCAAATGTCTCTCCTAGGCAAAGTGCTATGGCAACAGGGTAGTTGGTAGTACCATTTACTGTGATGGAAAAGAGGGTCATATAAAATATAAAAACGGACAGATTTAGGGTGAAATATGAGGAGCTCAGTTTTCAACATATTAAGTTCAAGGCGGCAAAGCATCATCCACGAGGAAATAGTCGGGAGGCTATCCGAGACTTGTGACGAGATTGCAGGTGTGAGGGTAGCGGTGGATATTGTATTGTATGTCTTTATTTATATAGCGCCATTAATGTACATAGCGCTTCACAGTGGTAATACATGTGGTAATCAAATAAATAACAGATAATATAAATTAAAGGTCATTGGGAATAAGTGCTACAGGCATAAAAGTAACATTAAGGAAGAAGAGTCCCTGCTCCGAGGAGCTTACAGTCTAATTGGTAGGTAGGGAGAACGTACAGAGACAGTAGAAGGGAATTCTGGTAAGTGCGTCTGCAGGGGGCCAAGCTTTATGTAACGTGCCCAGTATTATTCCCAGTGCTATTCATACGCTTCTTTAAGCAAGTGTGTCTTAAGGTGGGTCTTAAAGGTGGATAGAGAGGGTGCTATTCGGGTACTGAGGGGAAGGGCATTCCAGAGGTGTGGGGCAGTCAGTGAGAAAGGTTTAAGGCGGGAGAGGGCTTTAGATACAAAGGGGGTAGAAAGAAGACATCCTTGAGAAGAACGCAAGAGTCTGGATGGTGCATAATGAGAAATTAGGGCTGAGATGTAAAGAGGAGCAGAAGAGCATAAAGCTTTAAAAGTGAGGAGAAGAATGGAGTGTGAGATGCGGGATTTGATCGGAAGCCAGGAGAGGGATTTCAGGAGGGGAGATGCTGAGACAGATCTAGGAAAGAGTAGAGTGATTCTGGCAGCAGCATTTAGGATAGATTGTAGGGGAGACGGGTGAGAGGCAGGAAGGCCGGACAGCAGGAGGTTACAGTAATCAAGACGGGAGAGAATGAGGGCCTGAGTCAGAGTTTTAGCAGTCGAGCAACAGAGGAAAGGGCGTATCTTTGTTATATTGCGGAGGAAAAAGCAACAGGTTTTAGATATGTTTTGAATGTGAGGGGCGCATGTGAGAGAGGGGTCCAGTGTGACCCCTAGGCAGCGTGCTTGGGCTACTGGGTGAATGATCGTAGTTCCAACAGTAATGTGGAAGGAGGTAGTAGGGCCAGGTTTGGGAGGAAGTATGAGGAGCTCTGTTTTAGCCATGTTGAGTTTAAGGCGGCGGAGGGCCATCCAGGATGATATAGCAGAGAGACATTCAGAAACTTTGGTTTGTATAGCAGGTGTAAGGTCAGGTGTTGAAAAGTATATTTGTGTGTCGTCAGCATAGAGGTGATATTTAAACCTAAAAGATGTTATTAGGTCACCTAGAGAGAGTGTGTACAGCAAAAGGAGAAGAGGTCCCAGTACAGAGCCCTGGGGTACCCCCACAGTGAGATCAATAGAGGAGGAGGAGGTGTTAGCAGAAGAGACACTGAAAGTACGATGGGAGAGGTAGGATGAGATCCAGGATAGAGCTTTGTTCCGAATAACAAGAGTATGGAGAATGTGAAGGAGAAGAGGGTGGTCCACGGTGTCAAATTCTGCAGAGAGGTCGAGTAATATGAGCAGAGTGTAATGACCTCTGTCTTTGGCAGCATGGAGGTCATCAGTTATTTTGTGAGGGCTGTTTCCGTGGAGTGAGCAGTGCGGAAGCCAGATTGTAGAGGGTCTAGGAGAGAATAGGTGTTGAGAAAATGGAGCAAGCGAGAGAATACAAGACGTTCAAGGAGTTTAGAGGCAAAAGGCAGGAGGGAGACAGGTCGATAGTTAGAAAGACAGGTAGAGTCAAGCTTGCTGTTTTTGAGTAATGGTATGACTGTTGCATGTTTGAAGGAGGAGGGAAAGGTTCCAGAGCAGAGGGAGGAGTTAAAAATATGTGAGTGTAGGGATTATAGTAGGACCAAGAGGTTTTATGAGATGGGAGGGAATGGGGTCAAGAGAGCAAGTGGTAGAGGGAGAAGAGGCGATCAACAGCGACACATCCTCCTCTGAGACAGTGGAAAAAGAGTCAAGGAAGGCAGGAGGAGAGTTAGGAAGAGGTGTAGGATGGGAGGAAGAAACAGAGGGGATGTTCTGACGTATGGATTCAACCTTTTCTTTAAAATAGTCAGCAAAGTCCTGAGCGGAGATGGAGGAAGGAGAGGCAGCTGAGGGTGGTTTGAGTAGAGCATCAAAGACAGAGAACAGTCGGCGTGGGTTAGACTTGTGCATGTTAATTAGTGAATAAAAGTAGGCTTGTTTAGCTTGCGAGAGGGCAGAGTTGAAACAGGATAGCATAAATTTGTAGTGAAGGAAGTCTGCGAGAGTATGAGATTTCCTCCAGAGACGTTCAGAGGAACGAGTGGAGGAATGCAGCATGCGTGTGTGGGAATTTAGCCAGGGTCTAGGGTTAGAAGGGCGAGGGCGGCAGATAGAAAGCGGGGCATGTAGATCAAGAGAGGAGGACAAGGCAGAGTTGTAGTTCCTGACCAGGTTGTCAGGGTCTGTAGCAGAGCTGAGAGAGGAGAGGGAGGAGCGTAAAGTGGACTCAAAGTCAGGTAAGTGAATAGAGCGCAGGTTTCTGCAGAACCGGGGGGTAGATGGAGGTGGAGAAGGGGAGAAGCGAGATAGAGAGAATGAGATAAGGTGATGGTCAGAGAGAGGAAAAGGGGAAATGGAGAAATCGGAGAGAGAGAAGTTTTTAGTGAAAAACAGGTCTAAGTAGTGGCCATCCTTGTGGTGCTGGCTGCAGTCCACTGTTGAAGGCCAAAAGAAAAGGTTAGAGAGAGAAAGCGGGAAGCCCAAGGGAGAGAGGGGTCATCAATGTGGCAATTGAAGTCCCCAAGGAGAAGAACAGTGGGTCTGAGGAGAGAAAGAAAGAGAGCCAGGATTCAAAGTGAGAGAGAAAGGCAGAAGAGGAATGAGTAGAGGTAGGTGGGCGATAGATGACCGCCACGTGAACAGGGAGAGGAGAGAAGATCTGGACAGTGTGAGCCTCAAAGAAGGGAAAAGCAAGAGATGGAGGAATAGGAAGGGTTCGGTAACGGCAAAGAGAGAAGAGCAGGAGTCCCACGCCTCCACCCCTGCCATCAGTGCGCGGAGTGTGGGAGAAGGAAAGGCCACCATAAGAGAGGGCAGCTTCCAGTGCAGAGTCAGACTGAGTGAGTCAGGTCTCAGTTATAGCAAATAGGAGCAGAGAGTGAGAGAGAAAGAAGTCATGCACAGAGAGGAACTTGTTAGAAAGGGAGCGAGCATTCCAAAGGGCACAGGAGAAAGGGAGAGAGGAGGGAGGGTGGCAGGCGATGGGTATGAGGTTGGAGGGGTTGACACCAGAAGGAGTAGAGGTTGCAATTGGCAGGCGAGGACGAGAGCATGTAGGAATAAGGCAGGGACCAAGATTGGGAGAGATATCCCCAGAAGCAAGGAGGAGAAGTATGGATAGAAAGAGGATGGGTGAGGAGGATTTGAAGGGGTGTGTTTTAGTGCAGGGGATATAGCTGTGTGGTGTCAGAGGACGCAGGTAAGAAAGGAGTTCATGTGAACAGAGAAGTGATGAAGGAAGGAGAGATGGAGATATATGAATAGAGTTAGAGACATACTGAGGCTGGTAAAAAGAAGTGCATAATTTGAGAAGAAGTGAAGTCACAGCAAATATAAATGGTAAAGGCAGCATCACAGCAGTAATGATGCAGTCTGGTATAGATGATATCCTCCTTTCCAGCGTAGTTCAAATGCAGGAATCAGGGCCAGATGGGGGTGTCCACTTCCTCACTTCTTTTGAACTTCCATTTAAACTTCAGTTGCCCAGTAGTCCTGCCATTTATAATGTGCCACTTGGACTTGGGCTGCAGGCAGCATTAGCCTGTTCTATCTGGGTTTATATGGACATACAGTAAAAAGTCACCTGACAGTTTGGTTCTGTCTGCTTAATTAGCACATCTGAGGCACATTAAAACAGATAGTTTTATACCCAGGGTGTTCTCTGCCAGGGTGTTAAAGCTTAATTCAATTAACAGTTGAAGGAGACAGGATTCAGATATGGGATATTACTCGAGGAGAGAAGATGATCTTGTTATGATAAGAGGTCCTTCCTTTTAAACTTCAGTTGTTCAGTTGTCCTGCCACTTATAATGTGCCACTTGGATATATATATATATATATATATATATATATATATATATATATATATATATATATATATATATATGCGTATCATCTGTATAGAGATTAAATCTAAGGCCTTTTTCCCCTGCGCCCTCCTGCCTGCTCATGCCCCCTCTCCTTACCTTGTCTCCAGCGTTCCGACGTCATGTGATGTCACGTTGCCATGACAAACTCTAGGAAGCCTATGGTGAAACGCGTAGGGTTTGCGTTACCATCCGTTTTGAACCTCTGAAGGATCCGTAGAGAGAAGACATCTATTCTACTCATCCATACAGATCCGGACACTGATACCCCCTCATGTAAAACCTGAAGACGTGAGTACGGCGCGCGCACAGAACACGTGGTCAGGACGTGTCCAGGATAGTCGGAGGAAACCGGCTGCGGTGTTAAACTGATGAAGCTGATGCTGAGGTGCCGATCAGAGACAGCATACACCAGAACAACAGAGCCTCTTAGGCTGCAAAACCGGAGGAATATCGTGTGGACCAAACAGCACCAAAGGTATTGCTGATTGTTTCCTGAACTCATTTAAGTCGTGCAGAGGGAATTACACCCCTAGGGGTATGAGCTGTCCCAATAACCCTATGTGGATGTCCTAATCACCCAAGGACTATACATACCGGTGAGAGATTGTATCATACATTGTTTGATACCTACAAATAAAAGGTGCACCTTTCAAATATCTACATTTGGAGGACATATCAGCAAAAGAAAGTTGATCATACGGGATACATGCATATAACATATTTATTTATGCATGAAAAGCAACACAAAAGGGATCAGGAGAGTTGGAGCGGCTGTTAGAAAAGATACCAGAGCACAGTAAATTGCTGCTTTAAAGTATTTGTATACATGAAAATATTAATCCAATAAGCCCTATTTAATTAGTTACAGTAACTTGGTAAAGTTGTTGTTATCACACAGAGCTGTTTTATCTGGCTAAAGTAAGTTATCCGTTCCCTAATAGTTAGCTTAACACCCTTTAAAATGAAAGCAGCGATCCAAAGCAAGCTGGCACACAGACCTTTCCTGTTACTACACTGCTGCATTCAAAGGCCCGGCCTGAAACGCCATCAATATTATACATAACAAGTGGGCAGAACGTCCATCTGTGCCAGGGTTCATATGTTTCATTTAGACAACCTGGGTCTCAAGAAGAGTGTGACTGGAGGTTGCAGTGTGATTCCTCCAGCTCAGGGGTGCCCAAACTGGGGGGCACGGGATTTCTTTTGGGTGGCACTGCGATGAACACACAGTTCATTGATTACATAAAGGGATGACTTGTGGGTTATGCGTAACTATGTTCATACACATGGAAGCAGTAACACATGTTTGTGTTTGTGCATGTGTTGTTTACGCCTAGGCATTCTTGATTGACAAGTTAGACGCATGTATGACGTACACAACTGTCACCTGTGCTTGTAGTTTAACATGACATATCATTTACATACATGTGCTGCCTCTAATTGCACTCTCTAGCGCCATTTTGTGAAACAGAAGTTGATGCACACGCTGCGCAGCACATACAAATTGGTTTGAACGTTGGCGCATGGAGACACACTAACTTGCTGTCCTTCTGTGCGTCTGCTAGCGAATGGTATAATGGGAGGTAATAAATCATCATAATTACGTTTCACAAAGAAAGGTCTGGTTGTGTTCCCAGATGCTTTTCTTATTTTCACTACTAGATTTTACTTTTCAGAAGAGAGAAAGCAATAAATAACTCAGAATCCAACACTCCCAACACATCTGTGCTAGACTATCAACAAGAAACTGTTACATAATTAATGTCACGCGAAGCATACCTATCCAGGAAAAGGAAAACAACATCCATAAAACCACAATAACTCCTGCAAACCCGACACCTACCGTGGCATATGTGATGCTTTCAGCATTTTAAGCACATCATGTTGGCAGTGTAAAAAGGATCTGAACTTAAAATAAAGCAGATAAAGCATATAAAACATATCTGCAAAGAGAGTGAAAGTTGTTTAATACAGTAAAAAGCAGATTTGTTTTTATTTAATGTTTAAAATTCCTCTTCTTTTTTTCAAGTGACAATACAAACTTACATATAGAGTAAAAACACCCGTTACTAATGTAAAGGGAGGGAAAAAATAAATATTTTAAAACATAAGCTGCTAGATATACAGTATAGGTTAATCTCCTTTTTTTTCTTCAACTGTGTAAGAGATGTGTGCAGAGGTACATTTAATGGAGACCGATTAGGGTGAAATGATATCTTGGCGTTATTGCGCCTGTTCCTTTAACAAGGAAAAACATACAAAAACAAACAAAATAAAGGCCTACTCCACTTTGGACAATAACTAAACCTTTACTCCAGCCCTTTCTAACTGGGTGGGTAGCTAAGCTGGTTACCACCCTAAACATATATACACAACAGTCCAACAAGAAAGTCTCTTTTCTGTTTCTGTTGTTGTAGGGGAAGGCCTCTCTGTTCTCCTGGGTCAGCATCCTTGTGTGCTATGGCACTCCCTGTGTCCAGGTATAGAGGTCTTGTCCCCTTGTCTTGCTGTGAGCACACAGTCCTTCTGTGTGCATCAAGATATCATACTTCCCTCTGGTCTGTAACGGGTGCTCAGCACAAACAAGACGGGACCACGAGGCTGAGGTGGGGATGTTAGTGCACACCGACCTCCAGCCGCGTGAGCACGTTCGAAGGGCAGAGTGATAGTCGTATAGCCGGGTCAGGGTATGAGAAGTGAGGATAGTCGTAATACTCACCGTTGTCTGGGGTTGGAGAAATCGGATGGTCATAGAGGGTAGCCGAGGTCCAGGGGCAGAGAAGGTAGAGGTCGAGGTAGAGAGAAGTCGGGGGTCCAGGTACAAGTCCAGGTCAAAACACTGAGAAACAAGACAGGATAAAAAAATGCACAAGGCAACAAGACAAGTCAGCAGGATGTTTGGGGTAAGCACTACGTTGGACAAGTTCCCTCTCTTATCCGCCACTCCGCCGAGGGACGTCACATGGACCAGTCGGGTCAGTATCATCCTATAGCATAGCCTCCAGTGGGCCAAAGCCTGTCCTGCCCTCCAGAGTCAGCCCCGGCTCCCAAGTTAGTAAAGATTCATTGGATCTGTCACGTAGGGGGAAGGGGGTGGGAGGGGGGAGGGGGGGGGAGGGGGGGAGGGGGTAAGGGGGTGGGAGGGGAGGTGAGAGGGGGGGGTGGGAGCGGGGGGTGGTAGGGGGGAGGGGGGGTGGGATGGGGGAGGGGGGAAGGGGGTGGGAGGGGGGGTGGGAGGGTGGGTGGGTCGGGGGGTGGGAGGGTGGGAGGGGGAAGGGGTGGGAGGGGGAAGGGGGGAAGGGGGTGGGAGGGGGGAAGGGGGAGTGGGTGAGGGGGGGGAAGGGGAGTGGGTGAGGGGGGGGAAAGGGGAGTGGGTGAGGGGGGGGAAAGGGGAGTGGGTGAGGGGGGGGGGAAAGGGGAGTGGGTGAGGGGGGGGGAAGGGGAGTGGGGGGGAAAGGGGAGTGGGGGAGGGGTGGTGAAAGGGGAGTGGTGGAGGGGGGGGAAAGGGGAGTGGGGGAGGGGGGGCTAAAGGGGAGTGGGGGAGGGGGGGGGAAAGGGGAGTGGGGGAGGGGGGGGGGGAAGGGGAGTGGGGGAGGGGGGTGGAGAGCAGTGGGCATATGTATTGTCATAATTTATGTATGTGCATCCCCCCCCCCTCCGGGCATCCATCCCCCCGCTGGTTTGGCGGGTGGTCGCTCCCTCATTCCCCGTGACTCGCCCCCCCCCCCCCCGTTCCCTGTGACTCGCGCTCCCCCCCCCCCCGGCGCCCGCTTGGTCCACCGATGTGCCGCCCGGCTGAGTGAGGCGTGCAGGCGGCGGCAGGAAGCGCCCTGTGTGGCCCTGTGTGTTCCTGTGTGGGGCCTGTGTGGGCCTGTGTGTTCCTGTGTGTTCCTGTGTGGGCCTGTGTGGGCCTGCAGCCTCGCGCCTGAAATAGGAGAGTTACTGGCAGTGGTGTGACTTACCTGAGGGGGAGGTAGCGCCGGGGAAATAAGGGAGCGGCTGGGGTAGGAGGGCCGCGCTTCCCCTCCGTCTGGAGCCGGTGCAGGGCGGCGCACGTGATGGGGGGGGGGGGGGCGGACAGAGGGTGTGTGTGTGTGTGTGTGTGTGTGTGAGTCCTGTCTGTATATCTGTGTCCTGTCTGTGTATCTCAGTGTGTGTGTGTGTGTATCTTTGTGTGTGTCTCAGTGTCCTGCCTGTGTGTGTCTCTGTGTGTGTGTGTGTATCTCTGTGTGAGTGTATGTGTGTGTCCGGCCAATGAGAGGTGTGCGGGGGCGGGCCAAGGGAGCCAATGAGATTGCCGCTAGGGACACAGGGAGGGACACAGGGAGACACATACAGACACGGACACATAGAACACTTTCACAAATATATAGTAGATGGAGGACTCTAACATTTTGGGTTGTTTTTATATATATATATATATATGTCCCAAACTGAACATTATTCTAGTAGATCACTCCCCCATGTCACTCCTGCTTGTGGTGTTGGATGTTAGCTTCAAAAAGTACTGTGCCCACCACGGGTCTCTGATTGTATCATAGGGCTCTTGTCCGTGGGGAGCATCTAGCCTCTAGAGATCATCACAACCCTTTGGGGGTGTGGGGCACTAAGCCTGGGAAGTCCAGTGGTCGATCTAGTAAAGTCTTTTTGGCTGGGTTTTGGGTCACCACTAGGTTTCTAAGAATCCCACAGGTCGATCCTTACGATTGAAGTGATCCGGCTTCAGGGTTGTCCCTATTTGGGCCCACCTTGGTTCATATCTTGGGGCCTTGTCGCAGCCTGTCCCAATCATGTTGAGATCTGGGGATATCTACAGCAAGTATACCCACCCATTATAGGAAGGCATGGGTTTCTGCTGGGTATCGCATGGTAATTTGAGTGCCTTTCTTCATCAAAATAAAATGGAAAGGGAAGCCCCACTTATACTTTATTGCGTTTTAGGCAGCTGTTACCTCTGAGGTTTCTGCGATGTTGCAGGGTTGCTGGAGATAGAATTCCAGGTTCTGTTGGTTCTGAACCGCCGCTGAGATCCTTTCCTTGGAGTCGAAGGTGTATCCTTAGAATTATGTCTCTCGGGAGTCAGAGCTGAGGGCCTTAGGCTTAAGGGCCCTGTGCACTCAAGGAGTTTAGCAAGGAAAGGGGTCTCCGGACACAGCGTATGGAACAGGCGGGTAATATGATCATACAGATCGGTAACTAATTCCGTTATTCCACTAACCGATAAGTTGTTCCAATGGGCCCTGTTATCTAGCTCTGCCTGATGTTCCCTGTGGTAAGTCTTCCTGAGTTGTGGTCACCTCGAGCATTTGGGTTTGAGGTCAGTTCTGTCCTCTAAGCGGGACAAATCCTCGCTTAGCTCTTTTACTGCCTGTTGCATACCCAGTCCGAAAGTAGCTTTCATGTTTGTATATAGTTCTTTAATGTCTTCTTTTGTACAGATCCGTGGATCTAGTTCGCTTTCTGCACCAGTATCAATGCTGCCTCGTGGCAAGCCGCCATCTTGGCGTTGCGAGTGGGAGGAACCATGTCGCCTCTTCGGTGGGTCCGCCTTACAAAGTTATATAGTTACATAGTTACATAGTTACATAGTAGACGAGGTTGAAAAAAGACATGTGTCCATCAAGTACAACCTATGCTAAATTTAGGCAACAGATACTTTATCCTATATCTATACTTCCTTATTGATCCAGAGGAAGGAAAACAAAACACCCCAGTGACATATCATCCAATGATATCTCATAAGGTGAAAAATAAATTCCTTCCAGACTCCAAGAATTGGCAATCGGATAACTCCCTGGATCATCATTCTTCCCATGTTTACTTATTTGGTATATCCCTGTATACCTTTGCTTTCTAAAAAAGATGTCCAACTTTATTTTGCACAAATCTATTGTATCTGCCATCACAGACTCCATGGGTAATGAATTCCACACTGTAACTGCCCTTACTGTAAAGAACCCTTTCCTTTGTTGCTGGGGAAATCTCCTTTCCTCCAACCTTAAGGGATGACCCCGAGTCCTTTGTACTGCCCGTGGGATAAATTAGATCGTAAACACTTCGGAGCAGGGACTTCTCTTCCTAAATGTTAATTTTTAAGTCTGAAGCACTTATTCCCATGATCTGTTATTTGTATTACTTGTTATTTATATGATTGTCTCGTGTATTACTACTGTGAAGCGCTATGTACATTAATGGTGCTATATAAACAAAGACACACATACTGTATATATGTACACTTTGATAGCATGAATATTAGCTGGGCAGAAGGTATCTACATTCTGAGCTTCTCAATATAAAATGTTCTAGGGCTGTATGTATTATTTCTAATAAGGATGAAGGTAATATAAAGCAGCTTTCATATAACTTCTCCAGCAATTAACACGCTCAGCTACTTTCTACCTACTTCACAACCCTCTCTTCCTAATGATCTTCAGTGATTAGAAGATCGCTCTCATGCTGAAGAGGACACCTACCTATCTAATATAGACAAGCAATGCAGGTGGCCTGGCAGTTAAAAGGCTTGTATCTCTTTTATTCTCTCCTCATCTTCTTTCAAAATTGCCACACCCAGAAGCATCATTTGGTGAGTGGAATTGTATATTTAAGTCTTTAAATCAAGGATAGGAGCATCTGAAAGTTTTGAAAATAGGCTTTTGTTTTCAACAAATGAAAGAACAGTCACTCATTATACACTTTATTAGCTGCTAAAAGGAGGACAGAGCTTCAGAGCTAAAGGATTAAACATGCACCAATTTGTTGAGATAATGTTTATCCTATTATTTCTATTCCCAACACTGATAATCTTGGAGGAATCCCAACATCTGTGGCTGGACAGTTCCAAGCATTGATTCAGCACTCCGTGCGAGAAGTCAACCTAGTTCTCTTCTCTCCAACACTCTTCCCTGTCTCTCCAACACTCTTCCCTGTCTCTCCAACACTCTTCCCTGTCTCTCCAACACTCTTCCCTGTCTCTCTATGGGCAAGTGCTACTGGGTTGTTGAGATTCAATAAGATTCTCTCTAAGAGCCAATAACTTTGATGTAACAACTCATAGTGACAGCGCTGATCTCACCTCTCTCAGGGTTTCAATGGACCAGGAATGCCGCCTTACAACAGTACAATATATGAAACCTTTCAAAGATGATGAAGTGGCCCTGAGCCATAAATTCCTGCAATGAATTCCGTGCTGAATATCTGACGTGACCACTGCCATTAGCCATGTTGATATGATATAGTTTGCACTGTATATGGTTGGGGTAATGGCAAAAAGTTTAATTAATGCAAATAGTGTAAGCAAATGATACATGTGTAGCCAGGTCACCTGATGGCTACTATTCTGCCCTTGGGCTGGCAGTAAACCCTGGTACAATCAGGTTGCCAGTAGTTGATATGGGGTTTTCCCCCTCCTTGGTACTGCACTTGAGTGACAGCAGGGGGCAGTGACATCAGGCCTGAGCATGACAAATCATGAGATAGACCTGGTGCCCCCCTTCTGGCTGTACCTAAGGGCAGGTACCACCCACATTTATGAGTACATTCCCCCACTGAGGAAGGCAGGTCACACAGTGGAAAGGCTGACATTGGGCCTTCTCCAGTACTCTTCCCTTAGGAAGGTGGGGAAGAGCTAGGATGGCTGTGGGTGCCCTTGGCCTGTAGTGGCGGTCCAGGGACCAACCTTGAGTGAATAGCTGAGAGACTGCATCGGCTGGCAGAATCTGCCTTGTTCCTGTAACTGTACAGAAGAGTAATAAACCGTTCCTGTTTGCATGTACCTCCTGCCTGTTGCATGACCTTACTGGGGGGAAAGGTAATAAGTTATACCGTGGGAGATCACCTTCAGTCCCTGGAGCCTACGGCAGATGGAGGCGCTGCACTGCTAAGGAGATATGTAAGGTATGAACCCCAGAAGCCTAGTCCTGTGTCCACAATACCACCGGCGGATGACTCAGCCCTCCTGTTACCAGCAGGTATCATGCACCACACGACCAGTAATGGCCGAATCTCCCACCGGGTGGGGGAAACACTGTTAGACATGGAATAAATGCTTTCAGTGTGATTATTTTGGATAGAGTCGATGATGTATAATGATAGAGTTGGTGCTGTATAATGCTCCGGTATTGCATTACTTGTCACCAGTAAGACTTATTTGTGCCATCCAAAGTGTGTTACCATGGCAGCCAATGGGTCGCACCTGATATGAAAGTAACACTAATGACTTGAAGGAAAAGAGAAGCCACAGCTAAGAAAGCATCGCTCACTCTCCATCAGTAGGTCTGTGTTGCATTTCAGGATCAATTCCTGATACATCAAGTCCTACATATAAAACATTGCTGTTCTCAGGTTGTTTGGATTGTGGATTCTATTTAACTTGGCCCCACACTGTAGCAGCAACGTATTCAGATGCTCTTATTTAGAAACCTTCAGTTGATTTCAAAGGGAATATTTTCGTGTACGTCCTGGCAGGCGTACAGCTTTCTGTTTGTTTGTGCGGACTGATAATATGCGAAAAGACTAAAGTCTTTATACTAAGAGCTTTGAGCCTATACCCACCTCATACGTCAGCTATTTCTATCATTTGAATGTAGCCTCACTTAGAACAAACAAGGGGAGTCTTCATCTTATTAAAGGCCTTCCCCAAGACTATCCCACATGGGTATAAGCAAACGGGGGTCACTGCATGGCACATATGTTAAAGTGTCATATCTAAATGACTTGTTAGATGAAAAGCCTTCCGGCAGAAGCAGTGGTACAAATACAAGCAAATCGTCTTTTTAATAATGCTTTAGGGTAACACAACGTAACCCTAAAGAGATATGATAGAATAATAGTCATATCTCAGAGTCAGATTTTGTAGCAAGTGAGGACAAATGGCAAATTAAATTCCTTGAATCTCTTCGTTTCAATGCTTGGTGAGCAGTATCTGAATATGTGGACTAGGATGAGATTATGTAGGCTGGAATCAAACACAGTACCGATGGTGCCCTGAACTGTAATGAGAGGAGGTGTAGGCCCTTCATTTAAAGGTAACAGAGGGAAATCCCATAGACACTGGGATAATGACATGGTAAGGAGAGAAGGATTTCATCTGCAGAGAGCTTTGGAAAACAAAGGAGCTAAGGGTACTTATGTATGTAGATTTGTATTTTTGCAGTGCCAAACGGGTACGCAGAGCTTTACAACTGTCACCACCTTACAATACAGGGAATAGAATAATACACACGCGATAAATGCATTAACATTGGGAGAAAGGAGTCTCTTTCCCAGAGAGCTTACAATCTAATCAACATGTGGGGAGACCAACAGTAGCAGTAAATAAGTGAATAGGTTAGAGTGAGTATAAGAGCATATTAAAGTAGTAAGGCAGGACTGTTTATATGCTTTGTTGAACAGGTGTATTCAGATGGATGCTGAAGTTAATGAGAAGAAGCATGGTGGAAACTGAGAGGGAGTTCCAGTCGTAGGGTGCAGCAGGTGAGAATGGTATTAGCTGTAGTGATACAGGGGGTAAAGAGGAGACAGTAACGTGAAGCTTGTAGTAGTCCATACGGGAGAGAATGAGGGCATGCATTAACAATTTAGTAGTGGAAAAACAGAAAATCTTGTAATCTAGCAATGCTATGGAGAAAGAAGTGCAAGCGGATCACGAAAGTGAAGAGTCATATAACACCTAAACAACGGGCTTGGGGAAGTGGATTGATTGTAGCATTAGTGACTCATGGAAAAGGGTACAATGGGGTTGGATGTAGGTGGAAATAGAAGCAGGTCAGATGTTTGACATCTGGCTGCCATGTGACAGTTAGAGCCCAGGCCTGTACTACAGATGGGAGATTCGGCTACATACAGCTGTTTGCCAAATGCATACAAGTGATCATTCAGGAAAAAAAGGTTCCTGTCCCTTATTCAGTATTTCAAAATAAGTCCAAACTGTTTACTTCTGAATCTTGTGTTTATTTGTGAACAGTCAGAGAGCACAGACAACGTTTCAGGTCCAACCCCGGACCTTTCATCAGGTGAATAAAGACTCATACAGAAGTGGTATATATACACCTAATACACTAACGGAGAGATGCCACAGGTGTGATCCAAAGTAAAGCCAAAGCCCACCTCAATGCATGTAAAGCACATACACTGCATGTCTACATCACACCCTGGAACGCATCTGGTGAACCGCATGAAAGTGAACAAATACCAGGGGAGACCAGAACGTGTATGATTACATTTGGGTGTTGGTCGCACCTTTTGTTTCTGTTTGCCCCATGAAAAATGCAAGAGGCTCCCTTTCTATTGTGCATACAGGTGAGACTTGAAGCCAAATGAATTAAAAATGTCACTGTTACCAAGAGAGAGAGTGTAGCGAGAATGGGGAAGCAAGCCTTGGGATACGCCAACAGATACAGTAGATCAGAGGCAGGAGAGGAGTTAGCAATAGATACACTAGAGTAACGATGAGAGGTAGGTAGAAAGTCTGGAGAGGGCTTTATCCCAAACCCTGAACGAGTGGAGTGTGAAGGAGATATGGGGTTTCAACAGTATTAAATGCTGCAAACAAGTCAAATGGAATGAGAAGGGAGTAATGTACTGGGGCTTTAGCAATCTGTGCTACTTTGGTGAGTGGTTTTAGTTGAGTGAGTAATGCGAAAAACTGATTGGATGGTCTAGGAGAGCAGAGGAAAGAGAGCATAGAAGATACCAACCATTCCAGACATTCACAGGCAAAAGATACGACAGAGAAAGGTTAGACGAGTTCGTGGGTTCAAGGGTGAGAATCGTCCCACAAAAGCATGTTTAAAGTGGGAAGGAACGATACCAGAGGAGCGGGGAGAGTTAAAAATGTGAGCGAGTGCTGCAATCAGAGTGCGAGTCAGAGGTTGGAGGAGATAGAAACCAATGGGACTAAACTGGCAGATTGTAGAGGGGGAGCAGAAGTAATTGAGATATTTTCTCCTATTACAGGGGAGAAAGCATCTAAAGCAGACGAAGGGGGATTCAGAAGATTAGGTGTAGAGGAAGACACAGGGAGGATCTCTTGTCTGATAGAATCTCTAGTCTTTGAAGTAGTCAGAAAAAGTATGAGGAGAGAGAGTTAGAAGGTTTGAGGAGAGAGTTAAACGCAGATGTAGCCCTCCCTGCATGAGTCTTAAGGAGTGTACTGTACATCAGATGGACTATTTACATGGCTGTGCTCAGGGTCTCATACCTTCTCAGGGCGTTGGGTCCGTGCAGGCTGGGGGTAAATAGGCAGATAGAATAAGGAAGGGTGCCAGGAACTTTTATAGTACAAACATGTTCCACATACAAGGGCAGTCTTCACATAGACATTAGCTGGTGTCAAACACTATGGTTACTCTGTGCTTTTCCCCCTGGTAACTCTCACTCCTACACTAAGGAGGCACTTAGGCTTCTTTAGCATTTATCCCCTTGGTATCTCTCACTCACATGCTGGGGAGGTACTTACACTTGTGTCTTTTAGTAATATTACCTACCTACCACCTACCTGGTCAGAGAACAATCTCTGTTCATTACTGTGGGCTTTATCTGTAAAGGGCATGTTCCTGAACGGAAAACAAGAAAGGTGACAGGATATCCGTACTGCACAACTACAAACGTAAACATTTTTACATACCTTACACTGAGGCTCTCTGCTGATACTCCCAAGGAACCTGACTCTAGAACAGCCTACCTGGGTATATAGACTCTAGTGGTGACGTCACTTTCACCAGACCTTAATGGGGCGTGGTTTAGTTTCTGCCATGTCACCCAGTATCATGTGATGGTAGAAGAGAATTACCTGTGTGTACCCACACAGATAACCTTCAAAGGCCATTAACCCTTACACTATCATAGAAGGTCCCCCCAAGGGGCTACACAGGTAAAAGGTGATAAGTAGAGAAATGCCTTTGCTTGGTTAGAAAGAGAGAAGAGGAAGGCCAAGCTTGTATATGAATTCATCAAGTGTTAAGGGAAAAAAATGATCGCATTATATGCAGGTGATGTTCTTCTGATAATAACAAACCCTCTGGTTTCGTTGCCAAATATAATGAATGTTCTGGGCAGATATAGTCTAGCATTGGGCTGGCGGCCCAAGTTATAGAAACCTTCCCTTTCGAGTGGAAGAATAAGAGTATAAAATATCTAGACACAAACATAAAAAAGTCAAGCGGGTGTAGTTAGGCTGGGAATCGGATGGATACGGGTAAGACCAGATGTTTTAAGCTCTTTCAGGACCAGTTCGAATTTAAAGAAGGGGAGAGATGGCAATATTTGCAAATGTTACATTATATGAATGGACACATTAAGGGTGCGGAGTCCTTTTGAAACAGTGCTGGTTTTGTGGGGCGCAGGCGGTCGCAATATATTGTACATCCATAGAACATTACTAGAAATTAATATTGAATCTAAACCAGGGTTTGTACTAGCCTGGGATAAAGAACCGGGCAGGGAGTACTCTGCACTCGAGTGGACACAGGTGTGGAGTAATGCAGCTCTTCCTCGATATCAACGAATATTGTAGAAAATGTATCTAAGATAATGTACAGGTGGTATTACACACCGCAAAACCGGAAAGAATGCTACCCAGGAACTTCCAGCAAGTGCTGGAGAGGGTGTGAGGAGGGGGGAACAATGCTTCATATCTGCTGGGAGTGTAACATTATAGAGCGGTTTTGGGATATGATATTACAGCAGATTTTTAATATTACCAAGATCAGAATCCCCAACGCCCCGAGTATTACACTGCTAAACAGAGAAGGGGTCAAGGGCACAGAATTAGGAAATCTCTATTAATACACCTGCTAAATGCAGCAAGATGCGCCATCGCTGCCAACTGGGAAAAGCTGGAGGCCCCCACTGTGGGGCAATGGGAGCCGAGAGTGTGGGAGGGCATGGAAATGGAACAACTATCACAGATAACCAGTGACACGAGGTCACAATGTGACGCCTTCGGGTGCCATGGTCAGAGATTACTGCTAATAGAACAGCGTGAGAGGGTCGGAAAGCGGACACTTTGCCATAGTGAGAATAATAATAATAAGGATATCCCGGATTACTATTTATGGGATTGACTTATTTCTGGTATCTATTTTATTTTTATTTTTTGTTTAATCACAATTTTCTATTTGTCAGTTTTCTGGATCGTTTGTTTTGTGTCTGTTTTTATTATTAATGCTGTCAGGTAATGTGTTACTGTGTTACCCGGAGCGCTAATGTATGACTCACCTTATATATTATTATACAACACAGATGCAGCGGCCATAATTTTACGGAATCAAGCGGTTTATACCTCGGAATACCCATGTCATGGTGCGGGATTATTTCCAACCGTACCGCCATAAGACGCGAGTGCAGAAAATGGCATTTTAGTGTTCTGGCTTTTAAACACCTGAAATTGACACAATAGCACAGTGACACAGTAGTACAGTAACACAGTGACAGTGACACAGTGACACAGTGACACAGTGACACAGTAGCACAGTAACACAGTGACACAGTGACACAGTGACACAGTGACACAGTAGCACAGTGACACAGTAGCACAGTAGCACAGTGACACAGTGACACAGTGACACAGTGACACAGTGACACAGTAGCACAGTGACACAGTAGCACAGTGACACAGTGACACAGTGACACAGTGACACAGTGACACAGTGACACAGTGACACAGTAGCACAGTGACACAGTAGCACAGTAGCACAGTGACACAGTGACACAGTGACACAGTGACACAGTAGCACAGTACTGTACACATTGCAATTCATTCATTTAATTGCACACAATCCATCAAATTCAAACAAAGCGTACGCGATAAACACGTGTGCCCGGGACGATTGGCCGCGTCCATGCTGCGTGGAGTACTGCAGAGCACACGAAATCGGCTCCATGATGCCTTAAAATAATGGCCGCAGCGTCTGTAAGTCTGAGTGTTACAGATGTAGACGGCAGAGTGAAAAAGTGTAAAAACTCTGATGTGTCTTTTTTTGTTTCTTTTGTGTTCTGTTTTTTAAGTTGTGTTGTACTGGTTTGTACGTTAAATGTTATACAAATGTGGATTATAAATAAACAATTTACAAGAAAAATTTTTTATTAGGAGTTACAGATTGTTAATAGACGTGTGTGCTTACGATTAAGAAGTCGTATTTTTATTGTTGGTAGGTGGGATTTGTAGAGAAGAAATTAGTTATAAGTATGAGATTTTGTGCAAAGATTCTCAAAAAAGTGACCACAGGAGCGTTTTTATTGGCATTCTTCTAGAGTTAAATTTATATTAGTGGACTGCTGCATATTTTTCTTTCACAAGCCAAACTCTCTGTAGTTGAGCCACGATTCAGGGTTCTCTTTTAAGCTTCAATCAACAGTCGGTAGTTGGCAAATAGCAAAGTGTCTGGATGTGAACGAAAGCAGAAGGGATGTACGCAGAAAGCAGACCTATTAAGGGGCATTTAGCATTCAGTTCGGTTTCAAGATCCTACAAAAAAGAAAGCTCACTTTCATCTCCTCTGGCTCGTACATAAAATTCCGCTCCTTTATAAACACCATGTGAAATATCGGATATTTACTTACTCCATTTGGAATGTTTACTACAAAAGGTTTAATTCCAGGTTGATGGGAGAAATCAAAGAGCTTTCCATGTTTAAAAATTCACCAAGTTTATGCCCCAATTCTAAATCCCCATCACCATTAAACTCTCCCCATCACCCCGAGGATCCCGTCTTAAGAAAAGTAATTCATGTCGCTGTAGGAGGTGCGTGCAGAGGTTTTTAGCACAGGAGACGGTTTTAAGGGGCAAATAAAAACAGGTGTTTACAGTATTTGCCCCAACCGCATTTCCCCGGTATGAAGCGGAGGTATGTGGGGCAGGCAAAGGGGACCCAGCGGGGACCAGGCTATAGGTAGTTACAGTGTAGCAGCTTCTCATCACATGCAGGGCGTTGCTGGGTAGAAACCCCTAGCCACTCCCCCTCTCTAGAAGGTGTTGAGCCTGCCCGCTGGGGTAAGGGATTAAGTACAATTCTAGCCACTCCCAGTGTAGGCATGGTGACCTGTGACCAAGGGGTATATTTAGAGCTGCAGAAGCTTCTAGACTCAGGTTCCTAGAGGCTGAGAGGAGAGGAGACTCAGGGTATATAGTTAAGATGTAAGAGTTTAGGATAGACTGGCCTCATTTGTTATGTTCTGGATAGGGACAGTGCCCTTCAAGATAGGGTCCCAAAGTATGGTCAAGGTGAAGTAGCAAGTTAACAGAAGAGGAGGAAGGCACGCTACAGAAGTCCCGATCAGAGGTGCCCGGGGTGCCACAGGATCAGCCCTACAAGCAAATCCATACCTGCCTCGCACATTAGTCTGTCTGGGGGTGACAGTGCAGAAACAAGAGTGGTGAGCATACCCCCCTAAAGTATTTATTCGGTCAGGACCCAGGAGGGGCATAACAGATATTGTGCAGAGTGTGTGGAAGATTCAATGTTAATAAACCAGTAAAGTGTCTGCTCCCCCGTAGAGTATGAAGAGTGTGTGTGAGGAAGCCTCTTTAATAAACTGACCGATGGTACAAGTGAAATAGACAATGTGTAAGTACCTGAATGAGAAGAGCCCAAGCATGCAGGGGCCACAAATAAAGACTGTTGTTGTACTATAAAAGTTCCTGGGTCGCCCAATCATTCCATCATTGCTACCCATGCCCAGCTGCACGATGCCTGCACCCCGAACAAGGTCATGCACCCTAGGAGCACGCCATAGAGATTGGTGAAGCACCCTAGGAGCCTGGCAGGGAGGGGTACAGGGATATTTGCAATATGGTCCATACGTTTGTGCTATTTTATGTATGAGGATTTGTATTTGTAGCCTGTGCATATTGCTGTATAGAGGGGTTAGTACAGTCTGATGACAGTATTTACTTATTTCTGCTTTGTTATATAATACATGGTAACACCAGGGAGCATAGTGATGGGTTGTTTTCTTCTTCTTTTGATTCTTTTATAGCCATCCAAACACCAGTTTTTTTTGGCTATTTGAGCAGCACGGAAAAATAGCTTAGATCTTCCAGAAAAAACATTCCCTTAGCGAGTGCCTGTTTACAATCATTTCTTTCATTCATTTAAAGAAGAAACCTGTCTGCGCCCGTTTTGTGGGGCACAGACCCTCACTGTGCGCGGTTTCATGTAAAACAACATTTTATTTCGGTTTTTCACTATGAGCAAAATTGCACCTGATGTCTAATTCTCGGAAACCGTGAACATGCTAAATATTTTATTTATTGCATAGCACTGACTGGGCATGCAGCTCTGAAATAGCATTTACAGACACAACACGCCCTGCCCTAAGGAACTTACAATCTAATTTGGTGCCAATACATTATAATATTTGTTAGTCAAATGTAAATGCTATTTATATATATTCTTTTAATTTATAGAATGTTTTTTAAAATCTATTTATCTATTTCTTTTTTACACATATAAATACATCAACATAGTGTCATACAATGTGCTCACGCTTTCAATGTACAATGGAAATAAAATAACATTGTCTAGGCCTCTATCCGGCCCAGATCCACAAAGCTCAGTTACTGATTTAACGGGACAATAACTTAA